>NC_051083.1:104616656-104727642 GCF_004664715.2 Peromyscus leucopus
CTCAGCATTGTTAGGGACACCTGAAAATCGGTGAGCCAGCTGTTCCCAGGTTGGCTCTCCCACGAGGCCTTTGTGGCTCACAGGACAGGATACACTGACCCCTGCACTGCCCACTTAGTCACAGCTCACTATGTCCTTTCTCTGCTCAGCACTCCATGGCCTGAACTTTCAAGCCATCAAGTGATAATCATGACTTTGGCAGGAAAGTCAGAGGCTGCCACCTAGCTCATCTGAACTGCTGTTCTCTCTCTCTCTCTCTCTCTCTCTCTCTCTCTCCTCTCTCTCTCTCTCTCTCTCTCTCTCTCCATCGCTGCCTCTCTCTTTTTTGTGTGTATACTGGTGTCTTGTGTAGAAATAATGAAGTGTGAGCCCCTCTCAGAACCAGGAAAGGAGTGGACATGTCATGGATCCTCCCTTCAGTCTTTCAACCAGCCACATGACTTTGGAGTGTTCTTGCTTAACCCCTCTGGTATGCTGTATCCCAGCAACAGGTACTGGAACATTCTTGCTGTATCCAGGCCATAGGTCCTATCCCTGGTTACAGGACTCACCCTACAAGGACTCAGTAAGGACTCTTCCTGCTGTTTGTAAGAGACCATGATCGAGAGAGACAAGGGTTGATATAGAGGGAGGCCAGGACTGGGAGCTGGGTGGGAAGACATCTAGAAGGATAGTATCCTGATGAAGGAGAGGGTGGGAGGCTGAAGTGAGCTCCAGGTAAGGGTAGCTCTGATAGAGATGGTAGAGTTATGGCCAGGAGATGGTCTGGAGACAAGCTGGAGCAGTTTTTCCAGTGCAAAGGATTCAAGGTTGGGGAGAAAGATGTACCAATTATGAGCCTCGCCAGGCAGTGGTGGCACATGCCTTTAATCCCAGCACTGGAGAAGTAGAACAAGGCAGATCTCTGTGAGTTCGAGACCAGTCTGGTCTACAAAGAGGGATCCAGGACAGGCACCAAAAGTACACAGAGAAACCCTGTCTCAAAAATCCAAAATAATAATAATAATAATTATGAGTCCCAAGAAGGAGCTTGGAGTCAGGGTACCCAGCAGTGCCCAGGAGAGAGACCACTGAGAAGTCAGAAGACTGTGCGGCAAGATGAGAGATGCTGTGAGCATGACTGACTGTGCATCAGCACAGAAGTGAGTCAGGCTACAGGACAGTGCTGGGGATTTCTCATGTAAGTCAGCCTGGCCAACCAGGGTCCAGTGTACAGAAGGAACTCTGGGCCCTTGTAAAATCTCCAGGACCCTAAATGTGCCTTTGTGGGGTTCAAAGACCAGTAAAAATGTTTCTGCTGTGTAGACAATTGACCACTTAAACTCCCCTGGTGCTCTCTGAGAGGGGCCTGTTCTTCCTGGATGCAAGCTTTGGCTGGTATAACCAGCTCTCAGATAGTGCCCTGGTGGGGTGGTAAGAACATTCAACTTCTTCAGTGACGCTGAAATGGAAAAATCAGTAGCTATCTTGACAGACACTTCCTCCTCCCCTCCTCCAAAGGTATTTGCTGACCAGCAGTTTTAGAAGTGATCAGAAGTTGAACTTAAGGCTGGAACAATGAATCTATGTATAGTGGACTTGGCAAAACAAGATATGGGGAGTAATGGACTCAACTGAACAGAAGTTGACCTTAGAGGACAGTAGTACTTGAACAATAAACCTGAATGTATATATCCTGGGTTCAACAAAATCAGGACATATGGAGTAAAAAATTTATATCTCTAAGATACCCTGCATCCTGTTAGCCATCAGTAACCTCATGCTTTTAGTTCAGCCAGTAACTTCAAAGAACTGCCTCACCCTTAGGCCCCTTGTCCAATCCCAAGCTGCATGTAAACTATTACTATATAAACCCCTTCAAGTGAGTGCTAGGGGCCATTCTCCAACCCCTGTGTCGGATTTGGGATGGCAGATCAAGATTGCTTATTTTGTTAATAAAAACCTCTGTGTGCTTGCATCAGATAATGGCTCTGTGGTGGTCTTGCTTGGGGGTCTTACAACCTGGGCACAACATCCACGGAGAGTGAAGAACACTTACTAGTAGAAATTGGTTATAATGACCTTGGTGTGTGTTGATTTGGCTGTGATACTCACTGCAGAATTTTGTCTAAACAAAAAGCTGGAAGGGCCTTGATATCCTTCATTGGAGAATTTACTCCATAGGCAAAAGTCTTACCTGAGGATAGATGATTTTACAGACCATGAACATCATGCTCTCACAAGTGCAGTCAGGGTGATCTTTCCAAAACGCCAACCTGACTCTGCTGCTTCTCTGCTCAGACACTGCCCACAGCTGACCTCTGCCCTTCTGACGTTGCCAGAGCCCAACCCTGCCCTTCTCTGTCCTCATGTTCCATTTGAAGTTGTCACAATCAGTGTTCCTTGGTCCACCTTTCTTCCTTCTGTTTTTATTTCTGGCATGTCCTACTTTCTAATTTAACTCTGAGGTCCTGTCCTGTGCACACTTCCTTGCCTTCCTGTCTGTGTGTGCAGTTCTATACTGCCACTAGTACCTCTTATTACTGAGTTGGGATCCCTGAGGGCCTCTGGGGATTGGCTTGTCTAGTGCTGGATGTGCTCCTGTGAGCCGTGAACATATGCTGGGAACAAGGAATGAAGGAATGTATGAGGGAATGCAGGCCACCAATGTACCTGGCCCTACTCCAGTGTACCTGGGCCTCTCCACAAGGCTGAGAGGGTGGGCACTCTGCTGGCTACCGGATAACTGCAGTGTGCCAATATTTTGCTAAGTGAGTGAATGACTGAGGGGTTGGACTTAGGGTTTCTAGCAGGAAAAAAGCACAGGTACCCACAGGAACCCTAGCACAACCTTCTCACCAAACTTCAAGGAGCTCCATGCACTAAGGATCTACGCTCTCCTCCCACAGCTTGCACTACTGGTGGGACCCTCTGGTGTCCACAGCTCTACAGCCTGCTTGACTCCCTTCCTGGACCCATTTGTCTGTCCTGAAGCAGCAGTGGGTTCCCCCAGTCCCTGCTGTGACCACCCCAACATCGGTCAGCTGGATCATGATGTTTACCACTCCATTTCCCTGAGGTGGTCTATTCTTACCTTTATTCCTTGTTTATCCCTCCCTCCAGGAATAAAGTGGACAGTCAGTGAAGGGTAAAAACAAAGCAAGAACCAAGAGTGGACACTGGACTAGGGAAGAAGAAAGAGGAAGGTAAGTGATGGAGAGATGTTGGTAGTGTTTCAGCACTAAGTTTTCAGCAGGCTTCAGGGTGCCTGGCCAAGCACCATCAACCAGTGTCTCAGTAGCAGGGGTCTCGGTATGCCAACTGGGAAGAGTCCCTTGCAGAGCAAGTCTGCAGAGAGCAGGCCACTGAGGAGCACAAGTGGAAGATCTCCCATGTCGGGCATGTCTCAAAGGCTGGAGGAGTTTCCCTGCCTGTGTCTGAAACACCAAGTCTCCAAGGCTGTGGCCCAAACTGTGGATCTCAAAGCAAAAGCAATGACTCTGAGAACAGTAGTGGGAACTGGAAAAAACTCCCCTTATGTGAGGATGATTTCCAGTGAGTCTCTCTCCAACAGGCCTAGCAGGCCTGGGGAGCAATCTTCTCTAATGACCTTCTAGGAGCCAAGATCCCTGTCAGAGCCAAGAGCTGGTTGAGAACTAGATTCCAGTTGAGAGTTGGATTCTGAAGTCTCACCAGACCAGAGCAGGAGCCAGCTGCCACTCAGAGTCCAACCAAGAATCTGTGTGGGGTTTTGTTGTTGCTGTTTTGGGATTTGGTGGTAGTGTTGGTAGTTTTTTGTTGTTGTTGTTTGATTGGTTGGGTGGGTGGGTGGGTGGGTTTTGTTTATTTTGGTTTTTGTTGTTTTGTTTTGTTTTGTTTTGTTTGTGAAACCCGGTTTTTCTGCAGACCTAGATGTCTTGAAACCAGCTCTGTAGACCAGGCTGACCTCAAACTCATAGAAATCAGCCTGCCTCTGCATCTAAAGGCTAGGAATAAAGGCGTGCTCCACCACAGTGCAGTCTGTTTGTTTTCTATAGGTGTGGGAATGGGCTCGGATTGGTCAGAACGGAAGCATCAAAGATATGTGTGTGGGTTGTCCCTTCTCCCTTTTGTTCCTTGCCCAGGTTAGGGTTCTTATTTGTTTGTTTTGTGTGTTCCTGATTGCCACAATCTTCCCCTGGGCATTGCAATTGATGGTCTCTGTGAGCTGTTAATCACAGCCTGCTACTGTTGGTAGCCTGATGCCTTGAAGTGTGGCTTCCTTCAATGGTGTCTAGCCTCAGCTGCTGCTGCTGCTGCTGAACCCAGATCTCTGTTGGGGGTCCTCCTGCTACTGGAAAATAACCCTTGGGGGTCAGTTTTACTCCTAGCAACCCCATCCAGCCAAGCCATCTACCAGATCCTGCTCTCTATCTGAGAGTTATTCAGAGATCTCTGCCTGTTTTAGTTAGGGTTTGGAGCAGGACTTTAGGCTCAAAGGCAATGAGAGGTTCCTGATGCTTCTTCACTGAAAGGAAAGACAATTTCAGTCCTTGTTCTGCTCAGGTACCTCTCTTTAATCTGCAGGCCCTACACCAGTTGTGTGACTTGTCCTGAGGAGGGGTGATTAAACTACTATTGACCACAGATTCACCCATGGTAAACCAAATAGACGGCTCCACCCAGTAAGCCAGTCAGTGTATTGGGGTTTTCAAACAGAGGCATATGTTAGAGGTTACAAGAACATGGGTCACTCAAAGGTAGCTGTATCATTAGAAGTCCCTCCACAGCATGAGTGACAGATAGCTCATGATAGCTGTATCCATGGAGCTCCTTGTAAAATTTGCAGGTGCCTGGCCTGGAGGATTGCCTCTCCCCAGAATTCCCTTTACTTTTTTTGACAATCTTTGGGAAGGCTCTTGTGCATGCTGCAACTCTCCTGAATTTACTAAGTTTTCTAAGCCATATGAGCCTCTGACTCCTCTATCTTCAGGAAAGAATGTTTCAATTCAGAGGAAATAAATAGCTACATAACTCTGGATATGTAAACCGGCCAGACTCTCCCTGGCTCCCTTGACAAAAAAACCACTGGAGAGACTTGAACAAAGGCATTTCCACCATGCCAGCCCAGAAAAATGCAGACAGTGTAGCTGGGCACCTCCGGAATCACAGTGGAGCCTTGTTTGGGATTTCTCTGTCTTCGTCCTCAAACTGCACAGACTCAGGTTTCTCGGGGCACTGGACTTTACCGTGTGTTGATTTCCTACCCTGTGCACACCAAGGCAGAGAGGGTACAGACTGCCTAGTACACTAGTCAGCAGGCACCCTCATACTCAGTGTTCACCCACTCGAAAACTCTTGGCTGAACAGGTACACCAGGGCATGCTTCTGGGCCTTCTACTCAATGAAGCCTCCTTGGATATGAGCTGCTTGCATCTCATCATCCCGCCAGCTCGGCGAACCCAAAGAACTAAGAAGAACCCTTTATCTTTCTCGATCATCCTCAAGAAGATGTCTCTTTAGGAAGGGACTTCCCAAGACAATGACATGCCCCATGACCAGATGGGCTTGGAGTTTTAAGTCTGACCTGAAGGGCAGACTGGCATCCCAGGCATAAGGACAGCACAAAATAGTGTGAACTTTCATGATCTAGTTAAGGTGGCTTATCTCCCCATGGCACTGGACAGGTGTCTTAGAGCACCTCTGAAGCAATATTACAATCCGTTGCACAATCACTACTAGTAGTAAGTGTAAGATCTTTAAATGTAGGTTATTTGTACTTGTCTAATGTTAGTTTTCTAGGAGGGAAGCAAAGATGTTGGAAAATGGGGCCGTTTGATGCTAAGCAGCAACTGCAGGATTCTCCCATACTGCCCAGGCAGCCTTGAACGAATGGACTGTCAGAAAGCCAGGAAGAGTTGCTTCATGCCATTGCAGCAACCTTGAATGCTCAAAGGATACTGAGAGAAAACTATGAAAGGGTCATAGCTGATTACCCTGGCTCCTGAAAGTGCAGCCTCCACGAGGAATGCTTGAGACACATTGTGCTAGACTCTCCCATGCTATCAACCTCAACAAACTGTGAAAGACCTTGAAACTTTTCCCACCTAGCAAAGAGGGCAGAGAACTTCCCCTGGAGGCCTAGTAGAGCTATGATTGCTGCTGAAGGGGAAAGATGAGGGTTGGCCTAGGATAGGTGTTAAGAGAAAAGACTATGATTGGGCCAAATATTTCTTTTCAGATGATGTGAACAGGCTGCTTAGGCTGTTAGTGAGTCTACAGGAAGACAGTCTCTTGTTCTCTCTCCTGTGATGGTGCAGCATTAAACCCAGTAGAAATTGTTTTTTCTTGTCTACTCACTATTTCAATCTGGCTAGAGCAAAAAGACCACTCAACTTAACAGCCAGTAACTTAAGAAAGCAGCCTTCTAGGATTCATTCCATGGCTGCTCCGGCCCTCCGTTCTTCTTCTTGGAGGAAGCTGCTCCCATCCGTGAACCAGATAAAATCTGTTAGGTCGGAGCGGGTGCCATGGGCCTCCGCCAGAATCTGGAGGCAATTGTGTTCCTTGGATGGGTCTGGCAAGGGCAGCAGGGTTGCGGGGTTGAGGGAGACAACTGGTCTGAACACCCTTTGATCTGGGGGCTGTTGGACCAGAGCTTCCACCGCATGGGAGGATAACACAGTTAATGGCTGCCCCAAAGTCAGTTTCCCTGCATCCTTGAGCAAAACAGCAAGGGCGGCTACCATGCACAGACAGGGGGCCATCCTGTAGCTACCGGGTCCAATTTCTTGGATAGATAAGCTACAGGTCTCTTTCATGGCCCCAGTCTCTGTACCAGCATTCCTTTTGCAAAGCCTGAGTTCTCGTCCACGAACAGTTCAAAGGGCTAGGACTTGTAGGGGGGTCCCTTTGGGTCCTATCCAGATGCCAGCTGAACCTTTCTCTCGGTGGTCCATCGATACCTCCTTCTACCTGTGGCCCCCTGGACCAAAGCTGTGCAGTCACTGAGAGAGCCTCCGGTATGGCCCAGGACTGAATGTTGAGCCCCGGTGTCCACTAGGAAGGTCATTGACTGTCCCCCCAATCTTGAGAGTTATCTTAGGCTGGGGGGGGGGCTCCTGGCCGTGACCTCCCCAATCCTCCAGATTGAGGAGGTCCTTGGCCCTTGGCTTAGGTCTCCGAGACCCTTGAGGCTTCTTTGGGCAGTCACGAGCCCAATGTTCTCTTTCTTTACAGTAAGCACATTGGTCTGTCAAGATCTCTAGTCCTAACTCCCTCTCTGACCTGTCCCTGAGACATTACAGTGGCCAGGACTTTTTTTTTTTTTTTTTTTTTTTTTTAAAACATTTTCCCTGTCTTTTTAAGTCTTTTTTAAAAACGCTGGCGTCTCTTCCTGGTAACCTGAGCCAAATTGGTAGGGGGTCCAGAGTCCCTCGGAGACCCGCTAAGAGCAACTGGCGATAGAGACCTAGGTGCTCCCTACCTTCGGGGTCGCGGAGTCCCAGTTCGGGCGGGTGAGGGGGAAAGGCTGCATTAGGCAATTGGGTGGGTCTTTTATCGTCTCCTGGAACCCCCGAGCCTCGGGAAGACTCGCTGTCTTTGGCTGGTTTGTGCGCCTTCCTCGTAGGCGACCAGCAATTGGGGAGGGAGCAAGTGCGCTCCGCGGCGGAAGCGCGCTTGGCGCCGATAGCCGGCCAGGGGAATGGGGAATTCCCCCGCCGACCCCATCCCTGGCCCTGCCTGTGCGCCCCCGCCATAACCCGCGCCCGCCGCCGCCGCCGCGGGCCTTCGCGATCGGATTCCCCTGGTCCGCACCAGTTCTAAGTCAGCTGCTAGGTGCCGGCCGAGGCGAGCCGCCCCAGCGGGCGGACCCGGCAGGGAAAGACTGGCGCAGCCCTGATTCTCCGCCCGCGCGGGAGACGCGGACGGCCGGGAGAGCAGGGAGCGAGGAGGGGAGGCCCCCCCCCAGCGCCGCCCCGGACCCCCGCGACCGCACCGCGGCCGCGGGACAGGAGGAGGCGGGGAGAGCACCGGCGCCCGCCGCCGGGGGGACAGGACTGGTCCGCGAGCGCCGGAGCCCGCTGCACTCGAACTCCGCTTCTGCGGCCCGGCGCCTCAGCAGCTCTCGGCCAGCTCATGCATGGTGGCTACGGAGACTCGCCGCTCCTGGTGGCTGCGGAGACTCGGCTGTCGCTCCCCCCGGGGAGGAAATGCCTCCTGCCGGCTCCATCCCGCCGCCTCTTCCGCCGCTGCCGCCGGAGCGGCGGAACGCTGGGAGAGGAAACAACACGCTGGTGGAGGGTCAGGAGGAACGGGGAGTGGGAGAGATCTGCTGATCCGGCTTCCTATGACTGTTTCTAGGAGGAGAACGGTTAAACAGAAAACAAAAAACGACAGACAAACACAAATGAGACTTAACACACGCTGCGCAGCTTCGGTTCCAAACCGAAAGCAAAACCAGAAAGACCGTGCCCCAGAGAGGGGACTTCAGGCTTCGGTTCCAAACCGAAAGCAAAACCAGAAAGACCGTGCCCCAGAGAGGGGACTTCAGGCTTCGGTTCCAAACCGAAAGCAAAACCAGAAAGACCGTGCCCCAGAGAGGGGACTTAAAACCGTGCCCCAGAGAGGGGACTTCAGACTCCCGTGGAACGTCTTCCAGGGGGGCAGTGGCGAAGTCCGGCTCGTCAGCCCTTCCGATCCACTGACTCAGACAGATTATCAGGCGCGCAAACAGACAACATTCAACATTCAGACAAACAGACAACACTCAGACAGGACAGAGATGACATACACCAAGGCCGGCCGGCTTACCTCCTGACGGTGGGTCGGTGGTCTCAGGGAGGGGTCTCAGTCCCCGTACGGGCCACCAAATGAAAGAACCCCCAGAGGAGATCTTCCTTCAGGAGAGACCCCAAACCCAAGGAACACACCGAAACCACCGATCAGATGCAAAAGCAAGAGGGTTTATTAGATACACGGGTACCCGGGGCGAAGTCTCTAGGAGGACTTGCGCGCCTTCCTAGGGCAAAGGGGACTTTTTATGGGATTCCAGGGCAGAGGCGCGGCTACCGAAGCAAGAAGCATAGTTACAGGGTCCCTATTGGTTGTTTCAAAGAAGGCCAGGGTGAACTTGGGGTCGTATGTGTGTGGCTGATCTGGCCTTGCCCAGGCCAGCTGCTTATTCCTCAAGGCCAGGGGCCCGCCATAAAATATCTTTATTTAACCCAACTGTCTTTCTCCCAAGGCCGCTGACCACAATTATCTCCTCCCTAAGCCAGATGGCTGGCCACAGTTATCTCTCCCTCCCAAGGCCGGATGGCTAGTTAGTTACAGCTGTGTACTTCTGTCTTTCTGTTTCCTTCAGAATGGCGTTTCTTAGGCTAAGTTATTGGGGGGGCCATTTCATCGGCCCAACGCCCCATGTCCTCATAATGGAGCGGGGGTCTTTCACTTCTCAATGGGTTAGTCCAGGCACATGGCCGGGCTGACAGAGAAAGACCAGCTGTACTCTAAACACTGATGCCTGAGTGGGAAATGATGCTAATTCCTGTCATTCCCATCTAAGAGATGCATAAACTGAGGCATGGAAACTATTTGAGCTTGGAGAGGACAGCCATACTCATGAGTGCACCTGCCCTTTGGGAGACCCTGTGAGACACTTTTGTGACTCCATGTGTGGTGGTATTTTTTTCCCAAAATATTGTGTACCTTAATAAACTTATCTGGGGTCAGAGAACAGAAAAGCCACTAGATACTTAAGATAGGCAGTGGTAGCACACACCTTTAATCCTAGCATTCCAGAGGCAGAAATCCATGTGTTCAAGGATACAGCCAAGCATGTTGACTCATGCCTTTAATCTTAGAAAGTGACCCTTAATGGCCATGAGACATCCAGGACTGACCTACTCTGGTGATGGGATGGCCAAACACCCTAATAGTTGTGACAGGGACACAACCCCATCCAAGGACTGAGGAATCTGGATGCAGACATCCACGGCTAGGTGCCATGTGGAGCTCCAGGAGTCTAATTAGCAAGTAAGAGGAGGGTTTATATGAGTGAGAATTGTTGAAACCAAGGTTGGATAAAGCACAGGGACAAATAGCCAAACGAATGGAAACACATGAACTATGAACCAAAGGCTGAGGGGCCCCTAACTGGATCAGGCCCTCTGAATAGGTGAGACAGTGGATTGGCTTGATCTGTTTGGGAGGCATCTAGGCAGTGGTACCAGGTCCTGGGCTCATTGCATGAGTTGGCTGTTTGAAACCTGGGGCTTATGCAGGGACGCTTGGCTCAATCTGGGAGGAAGGGACTGGACCTGCCTGAACTGAATCTATCAGGTCGATCTCAGTCCTCGGGGGAGGCCTTGCTCTGGAAGAAGTAGGAATGAGGGGTGGGCTGGGGGGAATGGGAGTGAAGTAGGAAGGGGCAGAACAAGGGAAACTGTGGCTGTTATGTAGAACTGAATAGTATTGTAAAATAAAATAATAATTTAAAAAACTTTAGTAAATTCAGGAAATTAAAAAAAAAAGGAAAGTGAGCCTTTAATCCCAGGAAGTGGTGATAGAAAGCAGAAAGGTATATAAGGTGTGAAGACCAGAAACTAGAAGCATTTGGCTGGTTAAACTTTCAGGCTTCTAGCAGCACAGTTCAGCTGAGAGCCATTGGGATGAGGACACAGAATCATCCAGTCTGAGGAAACAAGACCAGCTGAGAAGTTGGCCAGGTGAGGTTTGCAGTGGCTTGTTCTGTTTCTCTGACCATCCAGCATTTCACCCCAATAACTGGCCCCAGGATTGTCTTATTAATAAGAACTTTGTAAGATTCATGCTACATCCATGTGTAGACTTTGCTTGGTCCATACACTTAGAATGTTGAGAGATTTCCTCTGCATTCCCAGACTCAGATGGTGACCCTGTTTCCTTCTAGTTACCCTGGTCCCAGAGTTGGGAAACTTAATAGGAACTGAAGAGTTGGGTGACCTGCCATGAGGTCATGTGCCCAATGAACAGGTAGAGGGCACCCAGCTCTAAAGATAGAAAAGATTGGCTGTGGAGACTCAGATCACATTGCCTTTGGCATCCCTGACCAGCACCAGGCAAGGACCAAGGATCACCCTTCCACTGGCTGGACTCCTATGCCCGCACATGAGTGGTCGTGGGATCTGAGGTTCCAGAGACTGGGGAACAGTGTGTAGTCCCACTCTGACAATCCCCTTAGCTTCCACCATGGCAAAGCTGGCTGGCCCTGGATGTGTAAGGGGTCACAAGGCTGAAAGTCAGCCTCTGCGCTCACCTACTGACATAGTAGCCTGCTGTTTCCAGACCCAGAATTCTCAGTAACAGTCCTGTATCCAGGTCTTCACAAGGAAACAATACAATAATGTTGGAGTGCTAAAGACTGCCGAAATGAAGCCTGAGAAAAGCCCTCCTACCATGTGTTAGACTCCACACTCTGAAAGGCAAATGGTTGCTTCAGCCTGGCTAAGGCTGTGGCCTTTGTCCTTTCTGACAGTCACAGATTGCCTTAGGTACCATGAGCAAAGTGGATTCATATTGTTAAGTTGCTGAGGATGGGGTTTGGTCTTCTGGAGGCTGATGCAGCAGGCATTGTTGAGGGACAGGCACTCTTCCCTGTAGCTGTCCATGGTGGGAGTGAGACCAATGAGTAGAACATGCTTCAAGTGCAGGGAGCATTGGTTCCTGGTCCAATATACTAGGCTCACAGGCAAACACATGCAGCCTAAAGCAAGTTGCTGCAACACAGAAAGGTAGCTCGTCCTCCAACTACAGGCTGTCTCCAGCATGTTGAAGGTACTACAGACTGCTGACCCTTTTGGAATGGGTGCAAGATCACCTGCCCTTGGAGACAACATCTTTAATGACGCATATGCAAAATGGGGGTAAACTTCTGATTTCAGCGTCTGTGGAACAGAAACATACAGGGTCCATTCCTCTGTTCAGTACTAGGTCCTGCCCAGGCCCAGCAACAATGCCTAAATACCCTGGTGTTGCAGGTGGGCAAAGTTAAAGAGAGAGGTAAACTTTCCTAAAGTCACCCAACAAGCTGAAAGAAAACGCAGCAAGACAAAAGCTCTCTATAAATACACAGAAGAGGTATAATGGGCAAAGCCAGCAAAACTAACCTGAATCCTGGTACTTCAGCATCCCCACTCATCACATTGCAGGTTGAAATGGCAGAGGATAGTCTCCCCAGGTGACCATGTGTTCTCTGCGCATGGGCTTGTGTGCAGAGGTGTGACCTGGCCTTTATAAGGTGGCACCATGTTTGCCTGGTCTCTCTTTCTCACACGTGTCTTTCCACAGGCCTGATCACATCTATCCCTTGTCTTTGTCTTGATAAAATATTTGTTAATGGAGTCTGTCCTGTGTCGTGACTTTTCCTTTGGGACAATAGCACCCTAAAATCCAACAGCATTCCTTAGAGACACAAGCCAGTGGGTGTGTGGAGGTACACATAAATAGCATTTCATTCAGCACAGAGGGCCATAACAACGAAGGCTAATAGGTTTCCTAAATTATAGAAAACCATGTATTTTCCATCCATCTTGATGACAGGGAGTATCAGGATCATAGTCACCTGTGTTGTGACATATATTCACTCTAAACACTCAGGAAATAGGAAAAAACCTCTTTAATAGCACTCTTTCAGTTCTGCCTAATGCCCAAAGAGAAACAAGCCTTCAAGAGAAAAATTTTCCAGTTTAAAAGGAAACCTTAGGCATAAGAATTTCACAAATGTTGTCACCTTTAAATCTCTTTCAGGTCGTACTTTGAGCAATTTAAACGGAGACAGGAGACAATTTGGACAAATGAGAGAGATTTACACAGCAACAATGTGGTTGTGATTACTTTTTAAAACTTTTTTTATTGATTCTTTGTGGATTTCACATCATGCATCCTGATCCCTTTTATCACCCAATCCCTTCGCCTCCTCCCTCTGCCCTTGCAATTCCCAGCCCTCCAAAATCTCATCAGGGAAGCTGTAGTGTGACACAGTGAGTCACACAGTAAACGATTTAGTCTATACATCTTTACTTGTAAGTGTTCATTGCAATGAGTCATTGGTCTGGTTCTAGGCCTCTGGTTTCTGCTACACTATCATTGCTGGGCCCTCACTGGGAATCCTCTTGGATATCCTGATGTTGCCCCATGTCATGGAGATCCTGTAGCTTTGGGTCTGCAGGTCTGGCCCCTTCACATGCTACAGCAGTTCATAGATGGGGTGGATGTTGGCGAGAGGCAACTCATAGGCCTGGTTCTGAGCTTGGGTGGTTGCAGTCAGTCAGCCTATCAGGTGGTTGCAGTCAGTCAGCCTATCAGGTGTCCCTCACCCTCACCAGTGCAGCAAGCTCTCCAGCACTGCCCCTGCTAGCTCACCCAATGCAGCAGGCAGCAAGGGGCTAGGTCAGTTCTCCTGTTCTCACATCCTTGGGGCCTGGTCACCCAAACCCACACCACCAGGGCCAGCAATCCCACTCTCATGTCCTTGGGCCAGCTCTCCTGCATGTTACAGGTGGCAAGAAGTGAGGGGCAGGGGGTGGGCATCACTCCCTCACCCACATACTGCATGACAGGCAAGTGTGGCCAGCTATCCCACACTCATGACCTTGGAGCCAGACGCAGCCACCCCGATCCCCACCAACTGGTGTCGCTATTACTTTTTAAGTACACCAGTGTTGTTCTCTTCAAATAGTTGTTACCAGAGTCATCATGCACACCTAGTAGAATTATGCCTTCCCGATAAGAGAACCCGGACCTGATAGACAGCAGACCAGGACTTAATGATAGCTGTTACTGGTGCCACCCACTTAAGACATGTTCTTTGATGTGTGAATGGGCCTGGTAGCTGGTTGTAAATGAGAGTTGTCCCTGTTTTGTCATGGGAAATGGAGTCTAACTGGAGGAGTCTTGGTGAACACATCTTAACAGAAACAAATGAGGCGGGGGGAGGGGTTGAGACAGGGTTTCTCTGTGTAACAGCCCTGACTGTCCTGGAACTCACACTTTAGACCAGGGTGGCCTCACACTCACAGAGATCTGCCTGTCTGTACCTGGAATTAAAGGCATGCACCACCATGGCCAGCTAATGGAAACATTTATTAGATGTACAAAATTTTCCTTCCTACAGTTTCTAACAAGTCTAATCAGTATACTACTCAACCTTGAGTTATATTAGAGGCAGTGCTCCTTTACCTGAATTTTACTGTGTGTAACTGAGTATTTCCTAAGCAAGTTTATTAGTAGATCCTTCATAACAGTGGTTTTCAACTTCCTAATGCTGCAATCCTTTAGTACAGTTAGTTACTCATGTTGTGGTAACCCCCAACCATAAAATTATTTCACTGTTATTGCATAACTATAATTTTGCTACTGTTATGAATTGTAATGTAAATAACTGCAGGATATCTGATATGTGACCCCTCCAAAGGGCTTATGATCCACAGGTTGAGAACCACTGCTTTATAACATTAATTTTTCACTCCTAATTTCTCCCATATCAAGGTAGCAATCATAAATATATATGCAGCAAAAAACACAATGCCAAATCATATGTAATAATCTGACAAAATTGAAAAGAATGTAGTTTTAGAATAATAGTTGGGAACTTCAATTCTTACTTCAACAACACAACATGTGTAAAGAAGATCAGTAAAGAAGTAGACAAGCCAAACAACATTATAAAACCAGACATAATAGATAGACATGTACAGAAGTCCACTCACTGACAGCAGACTATGTATATGGTAGTTTGAATGAGAATGGCTTCATAGGCTCATGTATTTGAATGCTTGATCCCCAGTTGGTGGAACTGTTTGGGAAGGATTAGGTAGTGTGTCCTTGTTGAAGGAGGTGTGTCACTGGGGGCAAGCTTTGAGGTTTCAAAAGTGCACAGCATTTTCAGTTAGCTCATTTTACTTCATTCTTGTGGATCAAGATATAAGCTTTCAGATACTGCTCCAGTGCCATGCCTGCCTGCCTGTGGCCATGCTTCCTGCTATGATGGCCATGGGCTTTCAAACTCTAGCCCCCAAATAAGCCATTTTTTAAGAAGTTGCCTTGGTCATGGTATCTTATCACAGTAATAGAAAAGTAATTAAGAGAGAAGTTGGTATTGGGAAGTGGGCTATTTCTGTGACAGGCCTGACCATGCTGTTTTGGAGGAATATGGAAGACTTTGGGACTTACAGGTTACAGTCCATCATGGAAGGAAGTCAGAGCAGGAACTCAAGCAGAAATTTAAAGCAAAAACCATGGAGGAATGCTGATGGTTGGCTCACTTATTCAGGCTCATGCTTAGTTATCTAGCTTTCATACACAGCCCATGACTACCTGCCCAGGGAATGGTACCACGAGTGCCCCATGGATTTAACTGTGATAATCAGGCTTAGCAGCAAACAGCTTTACCCATTATGCCATTTTGTTGGTCCACAGCATTGGAATTAAGCTTTATAAGAATAAAATAAATACACCATCATTTTGGAACTAGATTAAACAGTAGTAGCCCCTTTTCTTCCTATTCTATATACATTTTCCTGATAAAAGTGTATTGAGTCTTTTCTGTGCAGTACAACAGACCACACTCCCCTGTCCTTCACACACAGCCCCTAAAAGACAGGGAGACATCTTTCTGATGTTATACATCTGTACCCTGCCCCACGTCCCCTTCCTTTCATGTATATAAGACTCCTGATTAGGAAGGAAATGCTCTATTGTTTAGCTACAACTTGCTCACAGGGAACTGGGAAATGAGGAAATTGTTCTTTACAGGCATGTCAGTACATGTGACCATGCTCTGATCCCTAAAGCACCCCACATTCTGAAAAGACCTTTTTAGATGTGTCCAGAACTACTTCCAAAGTTTCCTTAGCTTTGGCTGGTTGCACATGGCATGTCTTGACATCAAAGGAAAAGGAACTGTCCCAAACTAGACAGAGTACACTGTTATCATAGCATAGGAGTCAGCAGCACTTATAAAAGGCTCTGTTATAAGCCCAGGGATGAGATCATCCCAGAGCATCACCTTGAAATCAAAGCCAAGCCTTTTCTTTCCTTTGATAGCACACGGAGAACAGCATCATCTTCCCAGAGAAGGAGTCCACCGAGGATATCCATCCCCAATTGGAGAGAGGAAAATGTAAAAAGCGAGCAATGTCTGCATCTGCAGAATAGAGCCAGGCAGCATGAACCCACCACACCCCTTAGCCCCTGCCAGTTTGTCCAAAGAACATTGCAGTAACCTCTCAATTTAAACACATACACCAAAAGCCTTTGGTAAAGTGCTAAGTTTCTGAGTTGGTTTCACAGAAACTTGATACTGAAGGCAATAGCAGTTGTTAAGGAGGAGTTTTATACTCCATGTGTATTAGATGCTTTTTGTTCTTTCTTAGGAATTACACTGATAACTGAGAAATGGACCACAAGAGAAAAGGCAGCTTTTAAGCACTATTGTGTTTAGGAAAGGGCTCAAATAATGTACTCAAAAAGTTAATTTCCCTCCTGGACACTATTCCGTTAATACTGATTTGTAATCCTTGATCATTTATGGAAGACTAGCTTCATGTATCCTACTAAAATCTACCTAGACAAGATTGATTTTTTTATGTAGAATTATGAAATACAATGTTTATGAAGATGTAGAGAAATGGCTGTGTTGCAGGTGGCAATAATCATAATCATTATCATATTCTCTGGGAACCCATGGGCCACTAGAGCCAGGGAAGTGGGTAGGATAATTGCAGATCTTAACCTATTCCCCCTCCTCCAAGTTAATTCCTCCAGCCTCATCCCCAGTTCTGTAGGAGACCACTCGTTGCAGCCTCTTCTTACTCTCTGCCTCCACTCTTAGTAACACTAAGCGTATCCTGGTGGAATATCCTCCTTTCCTCCCCACTGTGGGTGCCATCAGCACCCCTCTCCCCACTTCCCAACACATCCTCATTCCTAAGTGTCAGCTCCCGGTACCTAGGAAGACATTTTATCTGGAATCCATAGTGGCCACACGTATCAGGAATTCAGAAGAATTTTCTACAAGGTAACACAGAGCCACCTCACTCTCCTAAGAACCAGAGAGGGCAATAGAAACCAAGGCATAAAATACCCACCCAAGAAAGACTTAGAATTACAATCTTATGCAACCCCAGGTGCTTAGATACCAGTGTAAAAACACAATAACAGCCAGGACAATATGTCTCCCCTAAAGCCCAGAAAACAGTAACAGAGCAGCCCCTATGTATTGCAACATAGCTGAAACACAAGATAAAGACATTAAAATAGCCTTTATGAACATGAAAGAGGTCCTTAAAGATAAAATGAATAAATCTCTTAAAGAAACTTATGAAAACACAAACAGTAGAAGGAAATGAATAAAACAGTTCAAAACCTAAAAATGGAACTAGTGTCAATAAAGAAAACCTAAACTGAGGGAAATTTGGAAATGAAAAACTTAAGAAGTCCAACAGGAATCTCAGCATCAAGCCTCACCAACATATGGCAGAGAGAATAGAATCGATAGAAGAAATAGATATTTCTGTCAAATACAACATTAAATTTAAAAAAATCCTGGCACAAAACATTCACGAAATCTGAGATACTATGAAAAGACTAAATCTAGGAATAGAGGAAGAAGAAACCTAGGTCAAAAGCACAGAAATTATTCTCAATAAAACCATAGAAGAAATATTTATTCTCAATAAACTCATAGAAGAAATATTTCCTAATCTAAAGAAGGAGATGCCTATAAAGGTACAAGAATCATACAGAACATCAAATAGACTGGACCAGAAAAGAAAGTCCCCTCAGCACATTATAATTAGAACACTGAACGTACAAAACAAAAGTAGAATATAAAAAGCTGCATGGGAAAAAGACCAAGTAACAGACAAGAACAGTCCTATTAGAATTACACCTGACTTCTCAATGGAGACTCTAAAAGCCAGAAGGGCATGGACAGATGTTCTACAACCTCTAAAGGACCACAGATGCCAGCCCAAACTACTATACCCAGCAAAACTTTTAATCACAAAAGATAAAGACATTGCAAGATAAAGCCAAAATTAGGCAATATCTACAAATCCATTTTTACAGAAGACCCTAGAAGGAAAACTTCAACAAAAAAGAAATTAACCACTCCCAAGAAAATACAGGGAATCTCAGGACAGCAAATCAAAAGAGGGGGAACACACACACACGCACACACACACACACACACACACAAACACACACTGCCACCGCCACTATCACCACCACCACCACCACCACCACCACCACCACCACCACCACCACTACCACCAGCAACAACAACAAAATAAGTAAATAAGTAAATATACACCCTGCACAAAAATTAACTCCAAATCGATCAAAAACTGCAACATAAAACAGATACACTAAACCTGATAGACAGGAAAGTGGGAAATAACCTTGAACTCATTAGCACAGGAAAAGACTTTCTGTACAGAACACTGTTAGCACAAGCACTAAGTCCAACAATTAATAAATAGGACCTCATGAAACTGAAAAGCTTCTGCATGGCAAAGGACACCATCATCTGGACAAAATGGCAGCTTACAGAATGGGAGAAGATTTTTTTTAAACCAACTACACATCCAATAGAGGGCTAATCTCCAAAAAATAAAAAAAAACCTCAAGAAGCTACATATCACAAAAACAAATAATCCAATTAATAGTAGGTTACAGATCCAAACAGAGTCTTCTCAAGAAGGAAAACTCAAATGACTGAGAAACCAAGAAATGTTCAACATCCTTAGCCATCAGGGAAGTGCAAATGAAAACTACTTTGAGATTTCATCTTAAATCCACCAGAATGGCTAAGATCAATGAAGCAAGTGACAGCTCATGGTGGCAAGGATGTGGAGCAAGGGGAACACTCCTCCATTGCTGGTGGGAGTACAAACTTGTACAGCTACTATGGAAATCCATATGGTGGCTCCTCAGAAAATTGGGAATGAATCTACCTTAATATCAATCTATACCACTCTTGGGTATATATTCAAAGGATGCTCCACCCTAACACAGAGACACTTGCTTAACCATGTTCATTGCTGATGTGTTCATATTATCCAGAAACTGGAAACAATCTAGGTGTCACTCAACAGAAGAATAGATAGAGAAAATGTGGTGTATTTACACAATGTATTATTATTCAGCTGTTAAAAAATGAAATTGTGAGAGCCAAAGGTAAATGGATAGAAACAAAAACACAACAAAACTAACCAATCAAAAAAAAAACAAAAACCCTAAAACATCCTGAGTGAGGTATTCCAGACCCAGCAAGACAAATATGCTATATATTTGCTTATATGTGGACATCAGTTATTATGATAACCAAGCTACAATCTGTAAGACCACAGAGAGTAGGTATAGAGTAAGGAAAAGGAAATAGAATAGATAACTAAGGGAGAATAAAGTTGGGAGGGAGAGGGAGGGGATAAGGGAGAGACAGCTAAAATTAAGGGCCATTTGAGGGGTACAGCAGAAGTTTCCTAAAATACATACATGCATGAAGTGATCTAACTGAAATCATCAAACAATGGGGGAAACAGAACACCAACTGGCTATCTTTTGTCACCAAGTGAAGCTTCCAGTCCTAGGGTTGGGTTACATGTAATTGACAGACATTCAAGCGGCTGTATCCTCAAGTCCCTCTCCTCAGGACTCAGGGAACACTGCTGAAGAGGAGGTGGAAAAGGTGTAGGAGCCAGAGGGAGAGAGGACACCAAGAAAACAAGGCAGCCTAAATCAACATGAGCAAAGCTCATATGGACTCAGAGACTGAGGCCGCATGCACAGGGCCTGCATGTGTCTACACCAGGTCTTCTGCATATATATTATTGCTTCCAGTTTAGTGTTTTTATGGAATTCCTGAGTGTGTGAACAAATGGGTCTCTGATTTTGTGAATTCTCTTGGGCTCTTTTCCTCCTGTTTATTTTGTGAAAGTTAACATTACATTTAAAGTTTAGATTTACTATGCTTGAGAGACCAAAAAGGAAAAAAAAATCCTCAAACATGCAAGCCCCTAGCTTGTACAAGCTGTGCTCTAGCAGCTCACCCTCCACCCCCATTTTTCCAAGACATTGATGACTGTTATTAAATTGACTGATCCTGTAAAATCTGCTGTTCTAGCAAGACAATAGGCCATAGGACTAACTGCTATTTCTGTTTTTGTAATCAAACTTGCTTACTCTGCTCAATGACTGGGACAACTGCAAGACATATATGTTAAAATTAGACCATGCCTACATGTAGACAGAATACATGTAATCTTGTGGTATTTACTTGATAAGCCTTGGGCTGATATGCCTAGATGCTACATCTCGGGAGTGCCCTCAGTTCCAGTCCTGGTGCCATGAGTATCCTGCACCAGTACTTAATAAAGCCTCTTCTGAATTGGCCATCTCCTGTGACCAGACAAGACTTCCAGTGGAGAGATTGGGACACCAACCCAGCCACATAACCTTCAACCCACAGTCTGTCCTGCCTACAAGTGTAGCATGAATCTTAACAGTTCTTATTCACAAAAACAACCCTGGAGCCAGGTATTGGGGTGAATGCTGGAAGATTAGAGAAGCAGAACAAACCACAGCTTCCTCGCCTTGCTAATTCCTCAGGTGATCCTGTTTGCTCAGACTGGATACCTCTCAGCTGAACTGTGCTGCTCAAAAGCCTTATATACCTTTCTGCTTTCTGCCATCACTTCCTGGGATTAAAGGAGTGAGTCACCATGCCTGACTGTTTCCAGTGTGGTTTTAAACTCACAGAGATCCAGACGATCTCTGCCTCTGGAATGCTAGGATTAAAGGCGTGTATTACCACTGCCTAACCTCTATGTTTAATATTGTGGCTGTTCTGTTCTCTCACCCCAGATAAGTTTATTAGGGTGCACAATATTTTGGGGGAACACAATACCACCACATACAAGAAAAGCTGGAGTAAAAGTGGTGCAGAAATTGTGGAAGTGAATAATCAATGATTGGTCCAGCTTGAGATCTATGCCACAGAGGGATCCCACCACTGACACTGCCTGGAAGGCCAGGACCCAGAGGCTGCATAGCCCAGAGACATAGGATAGAATCAAACATGACTGGGAAAAAGTCAATAAAATGATTCCAAATGATATTCTGCTATACTCATAGATTAGTGCCTAACCCAACTGTCATCAGAGAGGCATCATCTAGCAACTGATGCAAACAGATGCAGAGACTCACAGCCAATCATTAGGCAGAACATGGGGAATCCCGTTGAAGACAAGGAGGAAGCATTGTAGGAACTAGAGGGGTCAGGGATGTCTAAGAAGACCTACAGAATCAACTAACCTGGGTACATAGGAGCTCACAGAGACTGAACCAACAACCAGGGAACCTGTATGGATCTGATCTAGGTCCTCTGCATGTATGTTTTGGTGGTGTAGCTTGGTGTTCTTGTGGGATTCCAAACAGTGGGAGCAGGGGCTGTCTCTGACTCTTACTGGATTTTGGGACCCTTTTCCTCCTACTTGGTTGTCTCACCCAGCCTCAATATGAGGGGATGTGCTGAGTCTTACTGCAACTGTGTTAGATTGACAACCCTGGGAGGGCTGCCCTTTTTGGAAGAGAAATGGAAGAGGGGTCAATTGGGAGGAGAGGGCAGGTGGGAAGTAGCAAGCAGGAGGAGAGGCAGGAGGGGAAACTGCTGTCAAGATGTAATATATAAGAGAAGAGATTAAAAATATTACACATGGTCATGGTGAATCTCTAAGCAACCCCATACCCACAACATTTGGAGATTCCATCAAGATTTGTTTTGTTGGTCTCCAGGCACTCCCAGCCTAATGGCCACCTGCATTCCCCAGAGTCAACTGTTTTTACCTGCCTGACCAGCTTTGGATTCCTGCAAGCTCCTAGCCTGACAGCCTAGAGATAAATCAGAGGGCTCAGTGCTTAGGGAAGCTATCAGCAGGTATCCAACGCCTAGACTTCACAGAGGAGCCTTGAGTTCCTGAGGTCTTCCAGGCCGCTGCCAGGCAAAACATAGATCCAAGAAGCCCAGTGTTTTTGGAAAGTCACTGGTGTATTCCCAGGCTAGGAATCAAGGAATCGGAGAGGCCCAGCACTTGACGGGGAAGGGGAGGTTTTCAACATTAGAATTTTGAAAAAGAGGCATCAAAAAACCTCTGGATTTGTAGGTAAGGATACTATTGTAGGTTGCATCTGTGAGACTCATGGGAAAAGCTGGACTCAGCATTACATTCCTGAGTCTGAGGGATCCCTGGGACACCAGGGCCCTTGTTTGGGTCTGTGGGGCCCTTGATTGGGTCTGTCAGACCCAGTTCTGGAAGTAGGGAGACACCGCCAAATTGTATGTCTGTTTTATGTTGTATGGATTCTTTGTTATGCTACTCTTGATTTTTACTGAGGTCAGACGCGCTACCATTGCGCCACGAGGTCACTTGATTTTTAAAAAATGTTGAAATGATGGGACAAAAATCTTGAAGTAACCGCCCACCCTAAACGGTGTCCAATTACTGTGGGTTTTTGCATTTTTGTGGTCTTAGTTCCTTATATGTGTTTCTGTGCTACAGTTAATCTTTCTCAATTACAGGCAGATGAGGAAACAAGACCAAGTAAGCAAGGGAGAGAATGGGGGAACCCATGAGGCTGCAATGCCATATGTAGGAACAACTGAACACTGTGCTAATTCTTATCTTAGCTCCCTCCTGCAATAATATCCTTTGTCTATAGCCAGGGCTACAGATCCACTGCCCTTGTGCCACCTGGCTGAGGTGATACAGGGAGCATGCTGCTCCCGCAGGCACTATGACCCCCAACTCTGGGTGGCCTTGTGTACTTCTGCCTCACTCATCCAAATCCCTGGCCAGTCACTGCCACAATCACCCCACCACCACAGCCATGAGCTTTTGGGATGCTTTGTTTTAGTTAAACAGTAGGAAATCCCTGGTCCATGCCAGTTCTAGATTGGCTGCTAGGCACCTGCAGAAGTGAGGCACTTTGGAGAAAACCAGGACCTACCTGGGGGCGGGGTAGGTGAAGGGCGATCCAGCAAGGGAGGACCATCATTGAGGCTACTGTCTTGCCTGCCCTGGCTGCTTTGATAACCAGGAATCCCCCTGTTACTGGATTCTGTTTTATAGGGATTTGGGTATCTTTTAGATATGGATAATACTGAAATATTGTTTTATGTTGTTCTGCTTTATTAAAAAGCTGGCTCTGGAGTTAGGTTATGGCTCTCCTTTCCCTAGACCCAAGCATGTGTCTAAAATGAAATAACCTTTCCTCTCTGTCCCGAGTCAGATGAGCCACCTGGTTTTACAACGGGGAAAGAGAGCAAAGCAAAACAGACAAAAAATAAGACTATTGGTTTCATTGAACTCTCTAAGACTTTTGCTAAAATATAAACTTTATCTCCATAATACCTTAATAATACCTTCACCTTAACAGTTTGTAAAACTATTAAGTTCATTTTCTGTATTTTAAGATTTGTAAGTCTATTGAGTGTGGTTAAAGATCTATAAAATCTACAACAAAAGTTTAACTTAAAAATTTATGACAAAAGGCTTAATAATTAAAAATATGTGTGTGAGTAGCCTTAATTTACTACAATATATTCAGTTCTTGTTTTAAAAAAGGATTTAAAAAAGTAACAGCCATGTAATTTAACCATCATCTTGGTCAAGATGTCTTCTAACTATAGACTTAAAGATGCTTGTTATTATGCTAAAAAAAATCTCTGTCTTTTATATATAAAATTTCAGCCCTCTGGGAAAAGATGTTCATATTTTTGATTTTGTATATTTTGGGTCATCAAGCTTCTACTATGACTCAAAGGCCTTTGAGTCTACTGCCTTTTTTACATTATGGATTTCTGTACATATTAGAAACAACGTTAATAGTAATGTATCTAAAATTTTATCTGTTGTAAATTTTAAAAATTCATATAAGCTATAAAAAGACACAACTTGGATCCACATGTCACACGTCAAATGGACTCCAGATAGGTACCCCTGTCAATCAATAGCCTAAGCTTCCCTACCTACTGTTTCTTCCTTAGGGGAAAGTTCTAAATCTAAGATTCTCCTTTAAGTTCCTAAACTTTAACTTCTGTCTCCAGTCTACAGCTGTACCACCAGATTTCCACTCAGCCGACAGACATCAGGAGTAGACTGCAGACAACAAACTGCTTCAAAGGCCATGAGCCCTGGACTTGCTGAAAGCTTATGTGAACCAGTCCAGCCAATGTGATTTCTCCCTGTCTACACAGCAAACCAGATGCTTCTGACGAATGCTCCCCACTTCCTGAACGCCTAACATTGGCCTTTGATTTGCATTCCAGCCTTCATGTGTCCTGACAAGAACATCTTAATCTCAGCTGAGAAGCAGTTGCAGAAGAGAGTTTCTCACCTTTTATCCTCAACCAAAGGCTGGAATATTTGTCTAAAAGGAAACTGGTTTCCCTCTACCAAAAGGCTTTAGAAATAACAGGTATCCATCACAGAGTCAGATATTTGACTCAATATACAACTCAATGGGGGAAAGGTAATGATTATCATTACATTTAAAGTTTAGACTTACTATGCTTGAGAGACCAAAAAGCAAAAAAAAACCCTCAAACATGCAAGCCCCTACCTTGTACAATTTGTGCCCTAACAGCTCATCCTCCCTCGGTTTGTCCAAGGCATTGAAGACTGTTCTTAAATTGACTGATCCTGTAAAATCTGCTGTTCTAGCAAGACAATAACTCATAGGACTAAATACTATTTCTGTTTTTGTAATCAAACTTGCTTACTCTGCTCAATGACTGGGACAACTACAAGACATATGTTAAAATTAGAACATGCTTACGTGCAGACAGAATACATGTAATCTTGAGCTTTTGACTTTATAAGCCTTGGATTAATATGACCAGGGCTGCAACTTGGGAGCAATCTCAGTTGCAGCCTTGGTGTCATGAGGATCTGGCACCAGTACTTATTTAACAAAGCCACTTCTTATTAAAATTTATTTATGGTCACAGTGAATCTCTGAGTAACCCTAGACCCACGACATTTTGTTCAATTCTAACATGTTAGTTTTTGTTTCACTTATTACATTATTTATTTATTTATTTATTTATTTATTTATTTATTTATTGTGGGGTTTTCCAGACAGGATTTCTCTGTAGCTTTGGCTGTCCTGGTATTCATACTGTAGACCAGGCTGGCCTGGAACTCACAAAGATCCTCCTGGGTCTGCCTCCCAAGTGCTGGGATTAAAGGTGTGTACCACAACGGCTCGGCTATAGTTTATTTTATTATTACCCCTTAGAAGCCTATATATTTTCATACATACACACATACACACACACACACACACACACACACACACACACACACACACACAATTTATTGATTCTTTGGGAATTTCACATTGGACACCCTAATTCTTCTCATTTCCCAGTCCCTCCATATCGTCCCTTCACCCTTGCAGAATCCCTTCTCCAAAATAAAATTAAACAAAAAGCCAAACTAAACCAACCAACCAAACAAACAAACAAAAAAGCCCACTTCACTCCTCTGTCTTTCCTGCCTCTTCAACATCTCTTCATTCATTTGAGTGGCACTGAGATCCTTGGTGTGTCCGGCAGTGTACACTTTTGTTCAATCAGCCCCACCCGAAAATGAAAATTGCAATGAGTCATTGGTCTGGTTCAAGGCCTCTGGTTTCTGGTACACCTTCATCACTGGATCCTCACTGAAACTCCTCTCTGATATCCCACGGCTGCCCCTAGTTCATGGAGATCTGCAGAACCAGTCCCTTCACATGCCCCAGCAGGAACCTAGATGGGGTAGATGTTAGGGTGGGACAATCCAAGGCCCTGGATATGGACCTGGGTGGTAGTTGAGCTGGTCAGTCCTGGATACTTGAGCTGATACTCAGATGAAGGGTGGAACCAGCTCTCCTATGCCCAAGGCATTGGGGCCAGCTCTCTCATGCCTGTGTTGAGAGGTGGGGCCATCTCTCCTGAGTACAAGGTGCCAGTTCTCCATGCCCGAGTCATTGGGGCCAGCTCACCAGTGAGGGTCAGGGTTAGCCCTCTTGTTGCAGTATCTAGTGAGGGGCAGGGCCAGCTTTGCTAGGGCTAACACAGGGCAGGGCTGAGTCAGCACTGCCCTTGGATTTCATCATGCATGGCCTCCTATGGTAACATGGGCCACAGATGTTAACACACACTCCAGTTACAACAGGACCACAGATCCAGAGGTGGCCATCCAGAGCATCTCGGGCCCTGATGTTACCATGTCCCCTGTGGCAGCTCAGGTCACCGAGATCAGTGTGGCACCACCAGCAGCACAGCTCTCAGACAACAAAATTGTCTGAATTGACTAACCAGACCCTGGGCATCTTCATGGCCCTTGGTGGCAACAGATGCCATGGACATCAACTCAGACCCTGGCTACAGTAGGACCACGGACCTAAACATGGCCCTTTGCAGCAGTCCAGACCCGAGTGTCATCACTTCCCTGGGTGACAAGCAGGCCACCTACCTCAGCCAGCTCCTCACCACCTTTGATTCTTTTGTTCCACCTGTTTCCACAGCACATGAACCATTCTGCCTCTCATTTTCTCCCATTTCTCTACCATACATTTGTTCATCATAATGGCACCCTCCCCCTGTCAATGTCTTTAGTCAGCCCAGGCCTTGAGGACCCAGGCTGGCCTATGGGTGGCTTCCCACCCACCTGAGTGGTTTTCTAGTGAGAGACAGAAAAGGGGATATATCCAGATGGGAGGGTAAGTGGGGAGGAACTGGGAGGAGTAGGGGGAAGGGTAACCATAATCGGGATATATTATGTGACAGAAAAATCTATTTTCATTAAAAGAAAAAAGAAAGAATTGGTATGACCCCCCCAAAAAATAAAAAGAAATCACCGTCAATACTTTCTGTGCCCACCTTCTCCTTAAATTCTCCATTTGCAGGGTTACTACTGAATCCTTTGTTCAAAGGATCAAATGAGCCTGAATCAAGAAGGCTTAAGTGATCCACTGTTTCACAATTACCGTGTATAGGGAATAGTCATCTATGCAAGCAATACTCATGACTTAGAAACGTCATCCCCCAAAAACAGAAGTTGTCATTTTGTTTAAAAGGCATTTCCTGAAGAGTGTACATCTATATACTACAAAACCCCAGGAAGCATATGAAATTAACATGGAAATTCATGTTTTTATTATTAACATGAGTGCTGAATTTTAGTTAAGCTGTACATTGAGTACATGTGTCACCAAATTTCCATTTAGCTCCTGAACAAAGATTGCACTCTAGAGATAGTCGTCCCTTTCTCTAAGGAGAAGGACCTTTGCAATACGAGGAAGTATGCTCTGTAATACGACAGACCTCTCACTCTTCCTCTCTTCTGCTCTCTGATGGACAAACCATATCTAAAATCAGAGGAGGACAGGATTGGATTTAGCATTGGCTTCCTTCCCAGAGCCAAGAGATAAAAACCTCTTTAAGCAACATAACACTGACTTTCTATTCAGCTCACAAAAGCAAATACCAGCTGTGTGTCAACTTCTGTGATAGGCCATGATTTTGTCTTTTTCCAACAGTATAGACACTTCAGTGGTTTCTTTTTTATTGCATGGAAAGCTTAGATTACAACTTGTTCAAGGTCCTTGATGATAATTCAATATATGGTAACTGGGTAAAGGAAAGTTTTCATTCTGACATTTGACCATCAGCTGTAGAATACCCTCCTCACTAGTGATATGTTCCTCTTGTTTGGTCAGAGATTGTAGATCACCAAATGTTAGCACATTTTAAAGGTCTATGGAGGGGAACAGTTTTCTGTTTGTAAAAGTAATTTTCAGTATGAAGTAGTTAATCAACAGAAACAAGTGTGGGAGATTTTTAGAAAGAAAATAGCCTTCAAGAGTGCCAATGGGATTGTTGGAACTTGAAATTTCAGGAAAGCAAACAGGTCGTTGGCAGAGATGGCATGGACAATGGTTTGACATCGCAGCCTCCAGTGTTTGAGAAAGTTGACAAATTTAACCTAAATGACATACAGGACACTGAAACCTTTGCCATCTCCAGGAGTTCAGCAGAAAGGGTATCTTCCACCCATGGTAAATCTGAACAGTATATTCTTTCATGATATACAAAGTTCTTCAATATCAGGATGAAGAATACTATCTCTGCTTCAGCTATATTTCCAGAATCCTGTCCAGCACAGAGGGCACACTAGGTCCTGCTGTGTCACCAGGACATC
This sequence comes from Peromyscus leucopus, assembly GCF_004664715.2. NCBI lineage: Eukaryota > Metazoa > Chordata > Mammalia > Rodentia > Cricetidae > Peromyscus > Peromyscus leucopus. Next base: position 104,644,904 of record NC_051083.1, read on the forward strand.
TAAAGCCCATCATTCTTCAAAAGGTAAAGAGTAAGATGGTCCACAACAGTATGGGAAAAGTAGTCATAAATCAGTTGTTCCTAAATATTGTCTAGCTATGGAAATACAGTCACAGGTAACTGTTAGATATCACCATCCTCTCAGGCTCCTAGTAAATGAGGGTCCATGTATTGGGAAGTTCTCAAACTGCACATTTGTGACTCCAAGTACTTTCCCTCCCTGCCTATTATGTGGATGTATAGTCTAAAGAAGACCAACCAAAGGACCAGAAGCCCTACTACCATCCTGATGCCCCCATGAACTCGAATAAAGTCCCAGTGACTGACTCATGTGAGCTCACATTAAGTTAGAGTTCCCTGTGTTTGATTCCTAAATCCTAACTATTACGTCTGTAAGAGGAAAGGGGAAATCAGAAACGAGGCTTTTGGAAAGTCACACTGAAGAGTGTCCAAACAGGAGACCATGGGTGTTTTCTCTTGTGTCTTGTGTCCACCTTCTCTCTGTAGCTGCAGTGTACCAGTCTCTAGAGCTGCAGTGCATCAACCTCTAGTCCTGCAGTGCAACAGACACTCAAGAGCTACAGTGCATCATCCTCACTAGAGCTGCAGTGCATCATTTTACAGTGCATCAACCTCTAGATCTGCAGTGCATCAACCTCTCTAGAGCTACAGTGCATCAGCATTTCTAGAGCTGCACCACATCTTGCTCTCTAGAGCTGCAGTGCATCAACCTGTAGTCCTGCAGTGCACCAGCCACTCTAGAGCTACAGTGCATCATCGTCCCTAGAGCTGCAGTGCATCATCCTCTCTAGAGCTGAAGTGCATCATTTTCCAGTGCATCAGCTTCTAGAACTGCAGTACATTAACCTCTCTAGAGTTGCAGTGCATCAGCATTTCCAGAGCTGCAGTACATCAGCCTCTCTAGAGCTGCAGTGTATCAGCATTTTTAGAACTACAGTGCATCAGTCTCTCTACAGCTACAGTGCGTCAACCTCTAGAGCTACAGTGTATCAGTCTCTCTAGAGCTTCAGTGCATCAGTCTCTCTAGAGCTGCAGTGCATCAACCTCTCTACAGCTACAGTGCATCAGCATTTCTAGAGCTGCAGTGTATGAGTCTCTCTAGAGCTGCAGGGTACCAACATCTAGAACTGCAGTTCACCAACCTCTAGAGATGCAGTGCACCAGCCTCTCTAGAGCTGCAATGCATCAACCTCTCTAGAACTTCAGTGCATCAACCTCTCTAGAGCTGCAGTTCATCAGCATTTTTAGAGCTGCAGTGCATCAGCCTCTCTAGACCTGCAGTGTATCAGCATTTTTAGAGATACAGTGCATCAGTCTCTCTACAGCTACAGTGCGTCAACCTCTAGAGCTGCAGTGTATCAGTCTGTCTAGAGCTTCAGTACATCAATCTCTCGAGAGCTTCAGTGCATCAGTCTCTCTAGAGCTGCAGGGCTTCAGCATTTCTAGAGCTGCAGTGCATCAGTCTCTCTAGAGCTGCAGTGCATCAGTCTCTCTAGAGCTATAGTGCATCAGCATTTCTAGAGCTACAGTGCATCAACCTCTTTAGAGCTGCAGTGCATCATCCTCTCTAGAGCTGCAGTGCATCATTTTCCAGTGCATCAGCTTCTAGAACTGCAGTGCATTAACCTCTCTAGAGCTGCAGTGCATCAGTATTTCTAGAGATGCAGTCCATCAGCCTCTCTAGAGCTGCAGTACACCATTCTATAGAGCTGCAGTGCATCGGTCTCTCTAGAGTTGCAGCGAATCAACCTCTAGTCCTGCAGTGCACCAGCCACTCTAGAGCTACAGTGCATCATCCTCTCCAGAGCTGAAGTGCATTATCCTCTATAGAGCTTCAGTGCATCATTTTCCAGTGCATCAACTTCTAGAGCTGCAGTGCATCAGCCTCTCTAGAGCTACAGTGCATCAGCATTTCTATAGCTGCAATGCATCAGTCTCTCTATAGCTGCAGTGCATCAACCTCTAGTCCTGCAGTGCACCAGCCACTCTAGAACTGCAGTGCATCATTTTCCAGTGCATCAGCTTCTAGAACTGCAGTGCATTAGCCTCCCTAGAGTTGCATTGCATCAGCATTTCTAGAGCTACAGTACATCAGTCTCTCTACAGCTACAGTGCGTCAACCTCTAGAGCTGCAGTGTATCAGTCTCTCTAGAGCTTCAGTACATCAGTCTCTCCAGAGCTGCAGTGCATCAGCATTTCTAGAGCTGCAGTGAATCAGTCTCTCTACAGCTACAGTGCATCAGCCCCTAGAGCTGCAGTGTATGAGTCTCTCTAGAGCTGCAGTGCACCAGCCTCTAGAACTACAGTGCACCAGCCTCTAGAGATGCAGTGCACCAGCCTCTCTAGAGCTACAGTGCACCAGCCTCTCTAGAGCTGCAATGCATCAACTTCTCTAGAGCTTCAGTGCATCAACCTCTCTAGAGCGGAGAGTGCATCAGCATTTCTAGGGCTACAGTGCATCAACCTCTCTCTCTAGCAAAGGATAATCAGGCTACAATTCAAGAGAAGGCAGGTAAAGAGGAGGACCCTAAGACAGACATGCATGGATCACCCCAGGAAAGGAAAATGGTTAAGAGCTCCTGGTTAAACTTGGAAGGGGGTAGAAGGTTGGGGATGAGGAATGGGAGCATGAGGGATCTGGATGGTCAGGTTGGAGGAGGGATGGAAAGGCAGAGCAGTGAAAGAGTTATCTTGACAGAGAGAGCCATTATGGGGTTAGGGAGAAAGCTGGTGCTAGGGAAATCCCCAAGAACCCACAAGGATGACCCCAGCTAAGACTCCTAGCAATGGTGGAGAGGGTGCCTTAATTGGTCTTCTCCTGTAGTCAGATGGGGACTACTTTAATTGTCGTCATAGAACCTACTTCCAGTGACTGATGGAAGCAGATGCAGAGATCTACAGCCAAGTACTTGGCCGAGCTCCTGGAGTTCAGTTGAAGAGAGGGAAGAGGGATTATATGAGCCAGGGGCATCAAGACCATGATGGGGAAAAAACACAGAGACAGCTGACCCGAGTTAGTGGGATCTCACAGACTCTTGACTGACAGCTGGGGAGCTTGCATGGGACGAAACTAGGCCCTCTGAATGTGGGTGACAGCTGTGTGGATCGATCTGTTTGTGGGGTCCCTGACAGTGGGACCAGGACTAATCCTGGTTATATGAACTGGCTTTTTAGAGCCCATTCCCTATGGTGGGATGCCTTGGTCAGCCTTGATGCAGGGGGTAGGGGCTTGTTCCTGCCCCAACTGAATGAACCAGGCTTTGTTGACTCACAATGGAGGCCTTACCATCTATGAAGAGTAGATGTGGGAGTGGGGTGGGGTAGGGATGAGAGCAGGAGATGGGGAGGGAGGGAGAACTGTGGTTGGTATATAAAATGAAAAAAATCTTGAATAAAAAAAAGTGCCTAGTACAAGGCTTCCCAAAACCTGAGGAAGGCTGTGGATTGACTGTTCAATGTCTTTTCTTGGATTTACTGACCTTCACATTGACTTCAGTAACATTCAAAGCTTGTGCAAGTTCCTTCCTGTGGAAAGAAAACCACAAATGTTTAGCAGGCAGTGTTTTACATGAACTGCAAAGTCATAAATGATATCTATGCTTTTTTAATATTGCTTTCCTCCCTCACACCCCATTTAACTTTCATTCTCAGAACTAGTCTTGCTTTTGAAATGGTTTCACCTCTTACAAAAGTTTCTAAACAATACAGATGAATAATTTTAACACACTATTAAAAATTAAAATTAAAAGCCAAAGTGTATGCTGAGTAAATTGTACTAAATTAAAAAACAGCACCAGGGGAAGGGGAAGGGAAACCAAAAGGAGTTGATGGATAGGGACACAGTCCCTGAAAAGATGATGAGACTACTGGTGAGGAGGTCACCCAACAAAGTGTAAATCCTTAACACTGGTGAACTTTACACTAGTGAGTATTTTGGTACACTATATTCATGTCTCTATATTTTACAGAAATTAAAATATGATATGAAACGAGTGGTGTTGACTATGTACACTTGTTTTGGGTCGACACTACATGCTAATACTGATCTTGACCCCTACACAAGGCACCCTCCTGTACCCACCACCGAGTGAGGAGACAGCACTGGCTTAGGGAGGGATAATAGGAAACCAGGGCCTAAAAGGACATCTCAACCTGAGACAACAGGGAGGTTGGGGATAGCTCCTGGTTCCAGACACATTCTTGGCAAGCGCATCTGGATACTGGGTTTCTTTGAACATTTTTTCCATTTCCTCGACCTGCCCCAGTGTGAACTGCAATGTGGTTCACTGCCGCCTTTGTGAGGAACGGCGCCTCTGAATCTGAATCACAGGCTCGGCTGAGGGCCCTGGATCCTCATGGTGATGCTCCGAAGAGGAGGAGTTCGGGTCCCTACTGCTCTACTCAGAGTCGCTCTGGCTCTCACGGACCTGGTGGCGCCCGTTATTTAGGTCAATTACGCAGCAGGCGTCACCTCCACTAGGGTTCCCACCCACCATCGCCAAGGCAGCCTCTAAGGCGGGGACCTGAGCTATCTCTTCACCATTCTCATTCCTCACTATGTATATATATCGCCAATAGACCTTGCGGGCCATGACTAGTAGTGGACTGAAGCCACAGAGAGAAGTGAGGCCCCAGGAATGCCCACACTCGAAGCCTATTGTTCGGTCAGTCTCTACTACTGACGAGGCGTCAAGAGAGGGCCCAAGGAATGGGTGACGTCAATGTGCCCTTCTGCGCATGCTCTACAGTTCTCCATGTTCCTCACGGTTGACGTCCACACGCTGCTCTCCAGAAGGGCGCCATAGTTTTTTCCCTCCCTGACTGACTGCTCTGGGCTTCGTAAACTCCTGCTGAGGTAAGTGGTATTTGCTTTGGTGCACAAATGGTGGGAGTGGCCCAAAGATGAGGAACTGAGGGAGCCACTGTGAACAGGCTTGTGAAAGGTCGTGTGAAATTAAACCTTGCTTCAAGGACATGCATGTAGAATGAGTTTTAGCTTGCTTCTGTGCGCATGTGCACGCTGCCTGTTCCTCCTAGGTTGTAAAGATGACACTGAAGGGTGAATTGTGTAGCATTGAAAGATAATTGGGGAAGAGAGATGGGAGAAAGGTGGAAACACACACAGACCACAGGACCCTTGCATGAACATGTAGAAAATTTCTGTGGACCTCACCCTCCACCTACTACTGCTGCTCAGAGAATGGGCTTAGAACTAACTGGACATGATCAGCTTAGTGGCTGCTAGTACAGGAGTCCCTGGTAGTACATTGAATGCTAGTTAGCCATTCTTCTTCAAGCTCAGCATCAAGATCTTGGGACTGAGTTTGAATATAATTCTAGTTAATGACACTGTCGAAAACCAAACAAAAGACACTCCCTCCTCTCAAAAGAAAAATGATCTGTTTGAGAAATAATTACCTCAGATTATAATAATTTTATAATCTCTGATAAATTCCACATGTAATATTTGCCTCAGTTCTTACCACTGAGGATGTTGATGCGGTCCTTTCTGTTTGTTTGAATGTAAATACATAAACATTCAGGCAGTGTTTAAAACAATATGTGGCCTGTGACATATGGCATATGGTACCATTCAGAAAAATAATAGGTGCCTGAGTTAGCCACTGTTGGAAGTGGGGAGGGTCAGTACCACCCTTCCTGACAGATTCCCAGAAGTAAAGGAAATTTTGCCTTGTTCAGGATTACAAATTGCTCCTGAAAAGATACAAAGAGGAGATACTATTAATTTATAGTATCAAAAATCAGAATTGTATGCTATTCTGATGGTATTAATGGATATTTTGGAACCTCTCAACATAGTTACTGACTCTCAGTATGCTGAAAGAGTAGTATTACATATTGAGACTAGAGAATGTACCCCTGATGAGTCAGAATAAATTTTGTTTATTTATTCAGTTACATGATATAATCAGGAACAGGAAACATCCCTTACATATAACTCACATCTGATCCCATATGGGTCTGCCAGGCCCTCTAGCAAAAGATAATGATGAGCTTGATAACCTATTGATAGGAAATGTGCTCAAGGTCTCAGAATTTCATAAAAAACATCATGTTAATAGTAAAGCTTTAAAAAAGGATTTTTCCATAACCGGGCAACAAGCCAAGGAAATTATAAGGAAATATCCTACTTATTCTTTTTAAAATCAGACTTCACTACCAGCAGGATGTAACTCAGAGACTACTCAGAGGAATGAAATCTGGCAGATGGATGTGTTTCTCTTTGTAGATTTTGGAAAATTAAAATATGTACACCACACTATTGACGCTTATTCAGGATTTCAATGGGCAACTGCTATGAGTTCTGAAAAAGCTGAATCTGTAATCATGCATTTGCTGGAAGTTATGGTCATCATGGGTATACCTGCACAAATTAAAATTAACAATGCTCCAGCATCTGTCTTTGGTACAATGAAATAGATTTTTGCTTATTACAATATAAAGCATATTACAGGTATACCACATAATCCTACAGGCCAAGCAGTCATAGAAAGATCAACAGACATGGAGACAGAATACTGGATACATAGTAAGTAATTTGCCGGTGTTGGTGGCGCATGCCTTTAATCCCAGCACTCGGGAGGCAGAGGCAGGCGGTTCTCTGTGAGTTCGAGGCCAGCCTGGGCTACCAAGTGAGCTCCAGGAAAGGCGCAAAGCTACACAGAGAAACCCTGTCTCAGGAAAAAAAAAGTAAACAGAAAGGGGTAACAAAAAACCCAGAAATAGACTGCATAATGCTCTATTAACTTTGAATTTTCTCAATGCTAATGAGAATAGAGCAATAGCTGTGGAGTGACAATGGATAATAGAAAAAACTACTGAGTTAATTCAGCCTATATACTTTAAAGATGTGCTGACCTCAGAATGGGAACCAGGATATGTGTTACATTGGGGACGAGGTTTTGCTTTTGTTTCTACAGGAGAAGGTAAGCTGTGGATACCATCAAAAGAAATAAAGGTTTGATTTAAACAAGAGAGACCTCTTAATTAGAAGAGGTGATAGTTCATCAACCAGCATGATCATCCAATTAAAATTAACTTATATCACTAACAAATGCTTTTCATTTAATCAGATGTAACATGCCAAAAGGGGCCTCCCCAAAGGTAGGATTGGAGAAGGGATTTTGTTTTTGTCTTTCAAGAGAATGATGGCTAAGGAATCTAAAGAATACTGGACAAATGAGACATCTCAAGAAAAGGGACAAATCACCCAAAAAAGTGTCTGAAGAAAAAGAGTAAATTGCCCTATTGTTTTATCACATATAAAATTTCATAAGTCTTCCTTAATATTTGTTTCTACTCTTCTCTCCAGACACTTAACACAACCCTAGGGTTTTTCCTGCTCTTGGAAGTTTGGGGAAGGTCAGGATTAAAAATTCATTTTAATTTTTTAAGGTTCATTTTTCTTTTTCTTTATGTGTATGTATTGTTCACTTGTTTGTATTTGTACATGTGTGTGGGTGTAGACACATAATAAGGCATATGACACCTTGTCAGAAAAAATAATAGGTGCCTGAGTTAACCACCGTCAAAAGTGGGGAAGGCTCAGTAACTCTCTTCCTGACAGATTCCCATATGCCTTACAATGTATTTTGTGTGTTTCTAAAAGATGACTACTTGGCTGTCCAAGGGTTTGTCAGTATAGATAAAGAGACAGAGACTCTGATTCTGCAGCACGCTAATGCAGGAAGCTGGAGTCTTTATGGTGGATGTGGAGACATGGAAGGCACTTGAAATATGTTTTTTGTTTGTTTATTTTTTTTCTTTTTGGGTTTTTCAAGACAGGGTTTCTCTGTGTAGTTTTAGTCCTTTCCTGGAACTCACTGTGTAATCCAGGCTGACCTCAAACTCACAGACACCCACCTGACTCTGTCTCCCGAGTGCTGGGATTAAAGGTGTGCACCACCACCACCCGGCTTGGCACTTGACATTTGTACTTGGGCCTCAGAGGACAGATTTCCCTCTCACTGACTGCCACACAATTTCTAGGAGATCTCTGCATTATAACTTCAGAAGGGGAAAGAACAGAAGTCAAAGAAAGAAGCAGCTAAGAAAAAGAAAAATGGGATGGGCAGTGTCAGCTCTATTTAGCTAAATCCCAAAACTTGAGCTCTGTATATCTTGGGACCCTGAATGAAATGCCTAGTTCACAGCTTCCTTAACCATGAAATGGGGAAAACACCACTGGCACAGGACAGGGATACCATCAGGGTTCATTGAGTTACTTGCAGAGTTTGACATCCTTTTACTTCAACTTCACAAACCAGTGTACCGGTAACTGCAGTTTACTTCCCCTGAATAGCATAATCTCAGCACTAGGACAGTGCTTCCAGAGCCTATGTCAGCATGGATGCCCCTGACTTCTGAATTACTGTAAATAGTTCAATCAAGCTGCCTGTAACAATCGAGTGCATCTCATACTCAGCTCTAAACAGGTTGTTTCATCAAATCCCTCCCCTCAGGGCTCAGGGAACCCCAGAGAAGAGGAGGCAGAAAGAATGTAAGAGCCAGAGGGGATGGGGGACACCAGGAGAACAAGTCCCTCCAAATCAACTGAACAAAGCTCCTGTGAACTCTCAGAGACTGTAGCAGCAAACACGGGGCCTGCATGGGTCTACACCAATCCTCTGAATTCAGTTTAGTGTTTTAGGGGACTCCTGAGTGTGTTGACAAAGGGTCTCTGATTCTTGGGGTCAGTCCAGAAGCCCTGGGACTTCCATGCTTTCACCTTGTGATTCCAGAGCTGAGAGAATATTTCCCTAAGTATTCCTAGTCTCTATGTGATTGTGAGTTAAGCGCCATGCTCAATGGCCTGAGCAAGGGCTGTGCTCAGGCCTCATTCTCCACTCCTTGGCTCATTTCATGCTTCAGACACCATGCTCCGAGTCTTGTCATTTGCCTCCCTGCCTGCCTTGTGCTGTTTTCCGTGCCTTCCTTCACACCTTCCAGGGTGCAGCCCTTTCTTCAACTTACTCCTTTACATTCACAGCTTCTCCTCTCACTTCACAAAGGGTCGTGGTCCCGTGGCTTTCCCTTATGCCTCCTGTCTCAAGTAGACAGGGCTTGTACCTCAGACTCATGGAATTTTCCTATGTTTTCACCGTGTAGTATGCTTTTGTTCCCCTGCTATCTACCCTGAGGTCATGGAGGGGAGGAGCCTGACATCCATTCTCTCCTGAGCTGAGCCAGATTCTGAACTTAGGACTTTGTGTCTGCCTGGTCCGCGTTTAGGAAAGCTCCTGCTCAGTCAGTTGAGCTGTCCTGCATAGCCTAGCACTCCCGATGTCTGCTCTGCATCCTCATCCTTGCACATACCCAACAAAAGTCTTGGCACCCTGACCTGACTTAGACAAAGTCTTACCTTTATTCAACCAGAATTACGCCTTCCTACAAAGAATTTATGTGAGTAGATTTCCATCCACTACTCTACCCTCTGCTCTGAAGCTGGGAATTGCCACATTCCCAGGCTGCCATTTATTTATTTTCTTAGATTTATTTATTTAAGTTTATGTGTATGACTCTTTCACCTGCTTTTATGTATGTATAAAAGGGGGTATCAGATACCCTGGAAATGGGGTTATGGATAGTTGTGAGCCACCATGTGGATAATGATATCTGAACCCAGGTACCCTGCAAGAGCACCAAGTGCTCTTAACCACTAAGCCATCTCTCTAGTCCCAAACAGGCTTCATTTTAGTGACAGTGACCTCAGTTTTGGCCCTAAATTCACTGAAGAAGTAACTAAAATTATCTTTCTGCTCCATAGTCAGGCCCACAAATCTGGTAGGTCAGTGTTTAGGCCCAAGAAGAGACTTGACTACAAGTTGTCTTGACTGTGGCCCACACCTGAATCTGAGCTTAGCTCTTTTCCCTATACCTGTCTTGAAGCTCCCCTGGAACAGTCTCCCTTTCTACTGTTGAAGAGTTCAGTAAATGTTTTTCTTTCATAGTTGTGATGCTGTAACATTGACATCCATGAGCTCCTGGACCTCTCATCTGGGACCCCAGGTATTCATTCTTCAGTGTTGAGCCCTCACTCCTGACCTATATACTTGACATCTACTTATGAATCATATTGCAGAAGCATTGCTTCAGGCAGTTTGTATGAAAGCTGGTTAGGATGGACTTAATTCCCGAGGTTTGAGTCTACTCTGAGTCTGACTCTAATGACGGTTAGAGTCCTGAGCTTCTTTCAAAAGACTCCTCCTAAGTGCAAAGACTTATTTTTTTAGCTTTACCTTGTGCGGGTATTATTCCCAGATTCCGTAGGCTTGGAAGGTTTTTCTTGGTAACGAATGGGTCTTTTTGCTATATGACGTCATATGAAGATCTCATCTGAATGGAACCCTATTCTTGAACCCTTACTTTCTGGCAGAATTTTGATGAAGGTTACTTGAACATTCATTGCAGAATTTGGGATACAGAAGTCACCTCATTGGATATACCAGGTTCTGTTCTCTGTTTCTCTCCTTCTCCTCTCTCTAGTCATCTTCAATCCTTTTTTCTCTGGACTTGAAACACTTAATGTGTCCCTTGTAAACCCTTTCCTTCTCCATCTGTCCTACCCTGACATACTACTTCTTTCCCACATCAGACCCTGTGCTGTCTACAGTCACCTTTGTTTAGAACAGTGTTTCTCAACCTGTGGGTTGTAACCTGCTTGGGGTTGCTTATCAGATATCCTGCATGTCAGATATTTCCATTACCACTCATAACAATAGCAAAATTACAGTTATGAAGCAGCAATGAAATAATTTTATGGTGTGTGAGGGCACCTCAACATGAGGAACTGTGTTAAAGGTTTGAAGCATTAGGAAGGTTGAAAACCACTGGTTTAGAATTTTATAGAAGGCTGCTCCCTCTGAGCCAAATCAGATGGACTCAGTGGTATTTCAGTTACACTATACCACTGTTCTGATAGCAAAATTCCAAAAGCATGGCCTTTTTGGAAATTCTGAATCCTTGGCCAGTATTTCCTGTATTCAAGAAAGTACCCAGTGCATGCACTCTCAAGTATCAGGTGACACGTGTTCTGAGCTGTGGTGTAGCCTGATGCTCTCTGTTGCATGTCCTCTCTGCAAGCTTGAGTGTTCTGTGGCCTGGGATCCTGCTGTGAACCTGGCTGGGTGTATCCCTACCCTTGTATCATTCTTATGCTCCCTCAACAGTCTTGTTTTGTAAATATAAACTGATCCCAGGAATAACAACAAGCTGTGTTATAGCCAAAATGTGTCAGAAACATGTATGTTTAACAAAGATGGTAGGGTTTCTTTTGTGGCCTACTATACTATATGACTATGTAGCTGAAAGTTATGATGCCATATTAATTTCCAAGTATTATGTGCCTTCTCTGGGAGGGTATAATAAGGAGCATGACAGGCTCAAGTGCACATTTTTATCATTGATTCTTTTTACTGCTGTTGTATAGCGGTTTCCTCCTGGATTGAATCATTCAATTCCACAGAAAAGCTCCTTAAGAAGGAGTAAATAGCCAGGCGGTGGTGGCGCACGCCTTTAATCCCAGCACTCGGGAGGCAGAGGCAGGTGGATCTCTGTGAGTTCGAGGCCAGCCTGGTCTCCAAAGCAAGTTCCAGGAAAGGCGCAAAGCTACACAGAGAAACCCTGTCTCAAAAAAACCAAAAAAAAAAAAAAAAAAAAAAAAAAAAGGAGTAAACAAGGATTGCAGATTTAGCTCAGTGGTAGAGTGCTTGCCTAGCAAGCATAAGTCTGTGGGTTCGGTCCTCAGGTCAGGGCAGGAGGGAAAAAGGAGTAAACAACTCAAAATACCTTCAGGAAATTTCTGAAACTGACTTCATTCAGTGGGCTCCGCCCTCCCCAAGGCTGTATAAATAGTTAAGACTGCTGAGAGTCTTTCTCAGACCAGTGGAGCAGCCTGGAAGAGACCAGCAGAAGTGCTCAGAAGGAGCAAAGACCGGTTGAGCTACCGTATATAAGAGACTCAGACTAAGAGCCAGCTGGAAAGACTGCAACTTGTTTCTCTGCCCTCAGGCTGTATCGTGTGCTTCGGGTTTTCAGATCTGGAGAGCCATCACTCGTGCTGAGGTAGGCTTTGGTGACAACGGTGACTTTGAGTCATTTCTGCTTCTGTAAGCAACCCGTCGCCCATATTCCTGTAACTCTGGTAAAATACAGTTGTTCACCTAGTTGGACACTGGTATAATTGTTACTTCTGTCTGTGGGGGGATCCCATTCTGTAGTGAGTAAATGTGTGTTGTTTCCCTAGAAAAAGTGTGTTTCACAACAGCAGCTGAGTGAAAAATGTTCCCAGGAGGCAAAATGAATAGGTGAAGCAACAATGCAGGAGGCTAATGTAACTGAGAATTAGACACAGTCATCGAGGGTCCTAAGACACAAAGCTCAGGCTTTGGAACTGGGTACCCATGTGCCTCCTTACACTGCTGATCATCACCTTGCTTCACAGCAGCCTGCCTTTTCCATTCCTTTTACCCTCATTCTTACTTCTTTTCCTCCTCTCTTCCTGCTTGAAGGTTAGAATCAAAGGACTTCCTAGCAGTGAGTGGAAAGGGAAGGTGACAGTGTACTGTCCTGCTGATGCTCACATGATGGAAATATGAGTGTTTTTTATGTTCAGCATTACCATGAAGACCTCAGCTTCTAGCATTAGCAGGTGGCAGTCTCAGAGGCTCTGCTTCTTATTCTATACTACACAAACCAGCTAATAACCAAAGAACTACTCTATAAAAACACACAATACACTGAAAGGGTTGTAATACAACTTCAGAAAAGACAGTATGCTCTTCAGAAGGGATATTATACTCTTCCTCCTGATATGATGTTTAGGAGGAATTTGATGGGATTTACTTGGGTTAGGAGTTCTGGGGGGTAATACTGTTATGATTTATGAGCCCTTGTAGTGTATGTAGGATTCAAAGTCCAGTAAGATGAATATTCAAAGGCATTCTAAATTTTGTTTGATAATTTTGAGCAGGCATACTTTTATGGGACTTTGCCTGCATGACACCCCTTGTACATAAAAATGAACCTTTGTGTGGGGTAGGCAGGTCTTCTGTGATGTTTCAGTGGGTTAAGGCTTTTGCTACCAAGCTTGATGACCTGAGCCTGATCCCTGGGATGCACATGTAGAAAGAAAGAATGGATTCTCCCAAGTAGTCTTCTCACATCCTAATGTGTGTTATGGCTTGCACTCCATGGTACTTACTGGTCCACACACACATAAAAAATAAGTTCAGCAATTAAAAGGATTCCTAATCTACTCAGCTACCAACTCTATGGGTATTTAAAAAGCCTTTTACATTTAAGGACATTGATTTTCACATTTGCAAGTCAAACTATTTGCACTACAACTTTCTTAGGAATCTTACTCACTGCCCTAATATCACAAAGCTCTGAGATTCTACAACTGAAACGAAGAAAGAAAAAGTTTGCATTTGTGTGAGGGGGCTGGAAGATGGCTAAATGGTCAAGAACATTTGTTGTTCTTTCAGAGGACCAGAGTCCAGTTCCCAGCATCCACCTCAGGTCCTCACAACCACCTATCTATAAGTTGAGCTTTAGGGCCTCCAGTGATCCCTGTGGGCACCCACAAGCATGTACACACAAACAAATAATCATCTTTTTAAAAAGGAATTATGTTTTTAAGTTTCTTAATCTGTAACTTTAGTAAATTCAGTATTAATTTTAAAAGTAATATTGAACGCTAGTTTTTCTTTTTTATTAATTAATTAATTAATTAATTATTTTCCCAGCCCAATCACATTTCCCCTCCCTTCCTCCTCTCCTCACAGACCTTCCCACTGACCTTCCCTCTTCCCTCCATCCACTCCTCCTCTTTTCTCTTCAGAAAAGGACAGGGCTCCCTTATGTATCCACCAGCCATGGTGTATCAAGTTGCAGTGAGATGAGGCACCTCCTCTCCTGTTAACGCTGGACAAGGCAATCTAGTACGAGGAAATGGTCCCAAAAGCAGGTCACAGAGTCAGAAACAGCCCCTGCTTCCACTGGTAGAAGCCCCACAAGAAGATCGAGCTATCCATCTGTAAAGTATGTGTAGAGGACCTAGTTCATTCCCATGTAAGCTCTCTGGCTGGAGATTCAGGCTTTATGAGAACCTACCAGTCCAGATTAGTTGATTCTGTGGGTTTTCTTGCGGTTTCCTCAGCCCCTCTGGCTCCCATAAACCTTTCTGTACCTCGTCCATAGAATTCCCTGAGGTCCACCTAATGTTTGACTGTGGGTCTCTGCATCTCTTTCTATCAGTTGCTGGGTGAAGGATTACATTTTCTTAATGAGATCCTCTTGATATTTTCCAACATCTCCGTACACTGAAAACACTTCTTTGAGACTATTAACTCCTTGAAAAGAACTGGGCCTGACGTTCTTTCATTTTCATTTCATTAATGCACATATGGTGTTTAATCAACCCAGGTACTGTTCCATCGCATACTCAACCTTAAGTGGTTTATTGACACTACAAAAAGGGCAGTTAACTCTGCAGTGTCAGCATTTGCAGACACAAGAAGAACTGGACAGGACATTATACAACTGTGATGGAAATTTCTCATCAACAATCTGGAGTATGTGAATTTTTTTCACTGATGTCATCAATCTTTTTGCAGTGTCTTGTCCACCAGAATGCTGCACATACCTGGCTCCATAAACATGCGATTGCTGCTGATGGAGGACAGTGATTGGCTGTGTTTTCAGTGTTCATACAGAAATTTGGAACAAACACAAACTGAGATAACCATGAGCACTTAATTCCTAGGTCCTGCAATGTGCACAGTGAGATATAGAGGCTAGAAGTTCTCTAGAGGTTCACTCAGGGGCCATGTGCTCAATGCAAATTCTTGTCCTTGTCCTTGCTTGTGCACTTGCAACAGCTTGCTTAATCCTAAAGTCCCTTCTTCTCGAGGTTTTGATGGGCTTGGTTGGATTCCAAGTAGGGTACATTCTGCTAATGCTCCCAAGAGCCACTCCCATTGACCACATATCTCCTGTAGGGGCTGTGGGATAGAAAGGGCAGATATGAAACTTGCAAAAACTCCAGGCACTGCAATACCATTCAATCCACAGAACATTTGTAGAGGTGACACTACTTACTCCCTTTTAGGTCCACCATGGCTCTTCAATTCCAACATGTAGACCCCAATTTCTACAAGCTGGATGAAAATGAGATCGAGGTGATCCTTGAGGCTGAACAAGAGGCTGCTCCAGCAGCAGAAAATGGCAACTTTGAAGGTCCTCTAAATGGTCCAGAAAAACTAAAGAACCAGGGCATCGCAGACCATAAGGATGATGTGATCCACTACATTGGTGATGACATCAAAGATGAGAGCCATGGGAGCCACCAAGGGTCTGGACACCCACAGTTGGAGAAGCAGGAGAACTTGGCTGCTGCCAGGGTTCCACAGTTCCGCCGCACAAGGCCACGGATCCAGTTGGGTCTTACACCCAGGCAGCTGAGTGTACTGGAAGAAGTTTTTGAACAAACTAAGTACCCTGATGAGACTACAAGGTATGTGGCTTGTTTCAGTAGCCAATCCCACCTCCCATCTTTCAGCTTCTCATTTGGAGGTGTGTTCTCCACACTGTGGCCACTATCTGCTTTGAGCCCCAAGGATAGGAGGTTTTTGCCTGGTTCATTGATGGGTATGGGAAGGATGTTTTGTGATGTTCAGAGTCAATATTTCCATGCAATGTTGATATGGATTGATTCTAAAAACTGATTGGTGCCTCTCAATTCCTCATCCAGTTTTTCTTTTTGTTTATATTTCTTTTCCTCCTCTTCTTATTTATGCCCCCCCCCTTTAGTAATGGGAATTGAACTCAAAACCTGGTGGTTTCTAGGCCATCCCACTACTGCTCTACCATATCCCCCATGTGTTAATTAATTATTTTATTAATTAATTTATTTATTGTAGTAAAGTAGAGATAAATAAAAAGCCACTTTTATACTTTAGAGATCACCAACTTTACATATTTTTGTGTTGGTGTGTGACCCATCTCCAGAAGTCTCTTCATCTTGCCAAGCTGAAATGCTATATTCCTCTAACAGCTCCACTTTTTCATCTTATTTCCACAGGAGGGCCCTTGCAAAGCGCTTGTTCCTGGGAGAATCCAGAGTGCGGGTCAGTACATTTCAAAAGTCTTTGTGCAGGGCACTCTGCTTCAGGCTGTGGTCGATTTTCTTGTAGCCATTATGAAAAGTGACCATGGGTGGGAGGTGCCCTTGTCTGTTTTATAATGGCAACCAAGCTTTGAGTCTTGCAGTTTTCCACAGGTAAAAAGGGAATGAACACGGAGCAGCTTATGGTCCTTTCCCATTGCTGGAGGCAGCATGATTTCTTAATTTAAAAAAAAAACTGAAAAGGCAGACTACTTATAATCAGTTTGTGGACATGAGATATATAGACATCATTGAATATTATAATGCCATGCATATAGGACGACATAAATGTTTACTGGTATGTCTGCAGTGATTAATACTGAGGTCCTGACACTCTGGTCTTTTCAGGGCATTTACATCTAGTATCATAGTAGGGCTCTAAATGACCTTGGGGACCTCTAATTGTAGCAAGGAGCAGGGATAAAAAGGGGTTCAGTTGCAACAAATATACATTTACTTAAAAGCATGAGTTAATTGAGACAAGGGAGAAATTCTTTCAGAAACACAGGTTTCAATAACTCACCTGTGTTTAGTTTAGCAAAGAGTCATGTAGGAAGAACTTTAAAAGTCCACGTGGTTGGCCCTGCACCTTTGTAAGTTTGTGGAAAGGTGAGGTAGACAACAGAAAGGCTGAATTTTCATGTTCCCCCATGCTGTGTTTAGGTTATATAAAACATTGCCAAAATAGTCTCATTAGTGTTTGGATAGGTCTAGGGATGACAGCTTTGGAAATTTGTGTTAAATTTAAACAAAAATGAAAGCCGGGAGGTGGTGGCACACGCCTTTAATTACAGCACTTGGGAGACAGAGCCAGGTGGATCTCTGTGAGTTCAAGGCCAGCCTGGTCTACAGAGTGAGATCCAGGACGGGCACCAAAACTACACAGAGAAACCCTGTCTCGAAAAAACAAACAAAAAATTAAATAAATAGAGTCGGACTGAATTAATTTCAGTTAATCTAATAAGGAGGACATGATCTGGGGAAAATAGCAAAGTCAAAATTCAGGTTGGGGCTGCAGAGAGAGCTCAGTGGATAACACACTTCCCATATGAACTGGATCCTCAGCACCCACAGGAAAGCTTAGCAGGTATGTTCGCTCACCTTGCATCATAAGCTCGGGCTCAGGAAACAGAGACTGTGGGTCCTGAGGGTGATCGAGACTAGCTTAGTTGCTGAGCTTAGGTTCAGGGACAGACCCTGCCTCCAAAAATCATGTGGGGAACAATCTAGGAAGATGTTGACTCTGATCTCAGTCCTCTGCAATCACGAGGTATGCCTCCATGCATCCTTGGAAGGTGTCTACAAATTTTCATAGCCAAATTCAGAGGCTAAATTTCAGTAAAGTCCAACCCCCAATGTTCACTAGGCCCAATTCCTCAAGCCCAGATCCCTTTGGAGTTTACCTGAGCACAGGTGGCACATCTAAACATGGTATTTGAGACTTATTGGCTTAGACGCTCTACCTCTGGGCTTGAAGGACCTCCAAAATGGCCTTCTGTTAGCTGTCCACATCCCTCATCAGTAGTCAGAGCTATGAGGAGGCCATCTACCCACTGGAGCAGGGGGATTTATGGATATTTTCCCCCTTAAACTCCAATGGATCTGCACTCAGGGCCCCATCAAATGATGCTGGTGAAATCCTGAACCCCATTTCCTGGTCTGTTTCTCCCATTTTTTCTCTTGTCTGTTTCCCCTTGGGCAGTGATCACCTCATGGGAAAGTTTCTTTCCCTCTTTGTCTTTGGCTTCAATGTCAGCTACAGTAAACTTTCTGAGTGATTTCCTTAAGTTGAAACCTATTAACATTGAGCCACCACTCCCCACACATGGGACTGGGAAATTACTTCTGAAGGGGCCAGTATTGGTTCCAGACCCCCAAGACCAACTTCTCAGCACAAAGGAGATTTATTTGCCCCAGAGAGCAAAGGGCAGGGAATAAGAGACAAAGACAGGAGATAGAGGATGAGGGAGAAGGGGAAGGAAACAAAGGAGAGGGGGGTATTTGTGGGGGGTGATGAAAAAGATTGTCTCTGGATAGAGAGGAGACAGACATGGGTCATAGGAAAATGGCAGGTTATAAAGGTAAAAGGGGGAACTTCCCATTAGGATAAGGTGTTTAATTTTGATTGGACATGTTAATTAGGGAAGCCACAAGAGGATTTTGATTGCTGGACTTCAATACTTTGATACAAAACTTGGTAGTGAGTGTCAGGAGAAGGAAGTTGCCAAATAAGGGAATAGACCTTGGTGGCTAGCTTTAGGAATGTAAGCTAACAGTTTTTAGCAAGGCATAGGGAATGGGGAGATGGATAAGACCTGCCAGAGCCATGTTTGCCATGCTCAAGCAGGCTAGAGTCCCTTCAATTTTCTCCTTCCTCTGAGCAACCAGCACCTGGCTCTGGGAATTATTCCCATCTCCCAACTGAGGGAACAGGCAGAAGTTTGGGGTTTCTCTGAGTTACTCGGTTAGGTCCAAAGGATTCTGGTTTCCAAGGAGAAGACACAGGTCTTAAGCCAAGGATAAGGGTCTTGCACCAGAGGAAGCCATTGGTTATTACATGGGAACTGGTGATTACAGATGAGGCTTGGAAGCACCCAGGTAGTCATAGCAGTAGTGGAGCCAGCTGCCACGAGGCACAGCCCAAACTGCTGCTAGAAACAGGGGCACCACAGTGCTGCCTGGCATTGCCCATGAGCTTGCAGGAAATTGTGCACTGCCTAGGGGCAGCTCTAGCTGTGGTCTTAGATGACTTATTCTCCCTTTCCTTTTCAATCTGTTCCTTCAGCCAACAGAACTGACAGAAACATGCAGGGAGACACAGTCGCACTGAGAGACACATACAAAAGACAAATGACAAATAGGAGTGGCCGCCACACGTTCATACACCTGCAGACCAACAATCCAGTGACATCTCACATATCCTAGACACAGGATCTATAGTCAAGTGTGACCTCTCCTCTTGTGTCCTAACCATATGGTACCCCTTACAGACCAAACTTACCTCTGGAGGTGTTCAGACCGGATGACTTTTGTTTTACCTTTTTTTGTTTGTTTCTCTTTTGGGTGGTGACCAATACTGGGTGCCTCCATAGTGCTCAGCAGCAATGGCATAGAGATGATTTTCTTGGGATCCTGGACTGTCTCAGGCTGAGCACATCCCCTAAGAGTCCTCTCCAGCTGGTGCACTCTTCACTGTTCCTGGGGATCCTAAGTATCTGGGTCCAATCTCTGGGATCTCAGAGAGACCTTCAAAATTTTACCCATAGCCCACCAGATATGGCCACTCAAACAATTTATAGCCAATTAAAAGTATTTATTCCATCTGGATGGGATCACATCCGAGCTATTCGGGGACGTAGGTGTAGCCTCGAGAGTACAGAGCATGGTGTTTTTAAAGACAGAAAAGTTGGGTGGGTTAGGAGGTATGGAGAATGTGAGAAGTGTTCAGGATGGGAAACGATCAAATATAGTCTATAAAATAATTTAAAAAAAGAAACCCATATATATGCGATTGTTCTGATACGTCTAAAGCCTCACTGCCATGTACAGTTACACAGAGTTTTTTTCCAGGTGTGATATTGACTGTTGAATATACTAAAGCTATCTCTTTCACCATGTTATTGCAGAGGTGGTTTAAGAGAAGAAGAGCCAAGTACAGGAAAACTCAGCAGTCTCAAATGCTGAAGTGTGAATCTGCTGACAGGCAGAACACCTTGCAGTAAAGCTTTTGGAGGAATCCTGCAGCATCATCTTGTCCCAGCACTCGATGAAGATATTCTGGTGTCACTGACGAGTGCTCATAATGGCTGTGAAACCTTATTCTTTCATCAACAAAGAGATGTGTATTCTATATATTTCATGTCGTTTTTGGGGTAGCATTAAGTTGTGGGTGTCAATTATTGATAAAATATCATGTTTGAAGGACAAAGAGAGGTGACAAACCCTGAGTCATCTTTATTACTCCACAAATCACAAGTTTCTCAGGAGCCACAGAGATCCTCACTCAGACACATAGTCTTCTCTGTTGTCACATTGTGCTATCCTCACCTTAATCGTTGACCCTATATATATGAGCAAATACATAAAAACAGGAACAGGGCAAGTTGCCAGTGAGAAGACTGTTCACAAAGAGAGCTGAGTTCCACCAATACTTAGGAGTCCACTCTTATGTGCACCAAATATACAAAGAGGACATTCTGAGCATTCATGGGAGGAGGATTGTGAGCAATGACCCAGACTGCCACCAGGTCTGTTCACTATTTGTCCTTTCAATGGCTCAGTCATGGTACTAGGAGTCCTTCTGCCTCAGGTCCTACTGTTTCAAAGGAATCACAAGAGCCCTTCCCATGATGACTAGAAAGAAGTTTCCTCTCTTCTCCCACCTCTATGCACAAGATGCATATTGACCCATTCCTCTCAGGTCAGACCAGAAAGGCAAAGATTTCTCAGTAGATGCACCAGCCCAGGTAAGGGGGAGACATTGGATACAGAGTATGGGACATGCAGGGAAAAAATGTCTGTGTTAGCCCAAGGGTAATTGGAGGAGAGGCAGTGTGGGAAATGTATACAGAGGCTTATGCCTGAGTTCCAGCAGGGAGGACATATCAAAGGGGCATTAGTATGGCGGTGTAGGGCATTAGTATGGTGGTTTAGGGCATGGGAGTAGAGCTTATGATCCTGTAAGAATGGGGCCACGACATGAGCTGATTTTGATGCTGTGATCACTTGTGAGCTGTGGCAGACTCTAAAAAAGAGGGGTGCAGCAGCATGTGTCCAAGGCCTCTTTGGAAACTCAGTACAGATAAGGGGGAATATGGAATATGGAATAGAGAAGATGGGTAAACAGGGCTGTGTACTCAGTGGACACACATCTAGAAGTCTGGTGTGACAGTGGAGGGGCAGATAGAGTAGTACATCCTTGTATTTAGGGAAGTTTGTGGATGGTAGAGGCATTGAGGAAAGATGAAAGACACGGATCCACATAGCACGGTGTCTAGAGGCCAGATAACATGTTTACTGGCTGGTTTTCTGTGTCAATTTGACACAAGCTAGAGTCACCAGAGAGGGGTGAGCCCCAGTTGAGATCCAACTGAAAGGCGGTTTCTCAATTAGTGATCAGTGAGCAAGGGCCCAGCCCATGGTGAGTGGTACTATCCCTGAGATGGTGTTCTTGGGTTCTATAAGAAAGCAGGCCAGGCAGTGGTGGTGCATGCCTTTAATGCTAGCACTTGGAAGGCAGAGCCAGGTGGATCTCTGTGTGTTTGAGGCCAGCCTGATCTACACAACAAGATCCAGGACAGCCACCAAAACTACACAGAGAAACCCTGTCTTGAAAAACAACAAAAAACAAACAAACAAAGAAAACAGGCTGAGCAAGCCATTTGGAGTAAGGCAGTAATCAGCACCCATCCATGGCCTCTACATCAGCTCTTGTCTCCAGGATCCTGCCCTGTTTGAGTTCTTGTCCTAATTTCCTTCAGTGATAAACAGAAATGTTAAAGTGTAAGCCAAATAATCCCTTTCTTTCCCAGTTTGCATTTTGCTCGTGGTGTTTGTCACAGCAACAGAAACCCTGACCAAGACAACATCCTTCTACACAAAGCAGGACTGGGAGCAATGATGCTGGAGTTGTAAGCACCAGGGTGGATGCTGGATTTAGGGACATGAGCAGGACCTAGAAGGAAGGGGAACAGTAGACAGATGCCTATGCAGGCAGAGGTGGGGTGTGTGAGGTGGAGACAGTGAGAAAGACTCCCTGGGGTCTACTACCACAGAATGCAAACAGCTTCTTAGTAGAGTCCTGAGAATTTGAGAGTGACTGGCCACACAAAGTGAGCCTGGTGGATCAGGGCCCAACAAATGCAGAGAAAGCTTCTCTCCATAGAGATCAATGAACAATGAGGAAGGGGCCCATTGCTAAAAACAGGTTCTGGTGTGGGACCAGAGTGAGCACCCACAGCTCCACATACCAGGAGAGGGGAAAGTATATATAGTCAATATACAAATGGGAAGGTGACCTCATTGTGATCTGTGGTCCTTATCCAGCGACTGCCATTCCCATGACCCCACGACAAAACATTCGAAACTGACACACATCTCTTGGGGCAAATCCAGAATAAGGGCATAGAGAGCTGGCACAGCAATCACGGACCCAGTCATACTCTTTATGGTTCATTTCCAGCACCTGTGTTGGCTCATATCCTCCTGTAACTCCAGCTTCAGGGGATATGACACCCTCCTCTGGCCTATACACGCATCTGTATGCATACATGCACAGATTCGTGCACATAATTAAAAATAAGATTTCAAAAAGAAAGTCCAGATTGAGAGTTCCAGACAACAGATCTTCAGCCATGAATCTTTGTGTCCCAGGATCCTTCGTGTTCCTGCCACCATCAGCATATGCCTAGTGCAAGGTGTTTTTGATGTATGTATCTGAATAGGAACATGGCTGGTGAGAAAGTTCAGCAGGTGTTTCATTTCTGTTGCTGTGACAAAATACCCTGACAAAAAGTAACATTGTACCCGTGTCACAAGAACCCCAAGCAAGACCACCACAGAGCCAATATCCAATGCAAACACACAGGCGTTTGTTAACAGCAAACAAGCCTGGGCTTGATCCATGTCCAACACTCAACACAGCAGATGAAGGAGGACAGCCCCGAGCACTCAATTCAAGGGGTTTATATAGGAAAAGTTTATGTGCAGAGGGTTGCATATCTCGGGATTTCACAAGGGGGCTCAGGGTGAGGTAGTTCTTTGAAGTTACTGGCTGAAATATAAGCTTGAGGTTACTAATAGCTAACAGGATGCAGGGTATCTACAGAGATATAAATTTTGTACTCCCTATATCCTGTGTTTGCTGAGCACAGGATATATACATTCAGATTTATTATTTTAGCCCTATTTTCCAATGAGTTTAATTTCTGGTCAGCTATAAAACTCTGGTCAGCAAATACCTTTAGATGAGGTAGGGAGGGAGCATCTCTTAAGAGGGCTACTGATTTTTCCCTTTCAGAACTCATAGGAGAGTGGGGTTATTGTAGCTCACAATTCCACGTGATAGACCATTAGAGTAAGGAACTTAAAATAGCTGCACACATTACTTTCACAGTTCGCAGTAGACAGAAGTGAATGCATTCCTGCTTACCTGCTTGTTTTCACTCATGGAAATGTATCTATTTGTATGCAGTTCAAGATCCCCTGGCTAGGGAATGGTGCCCCCCAAAAGTGGGCTAGATCTTCCTATAACAGCTCACTTGAGACAATATCCCACAGGTCAACCAAAGCAGATAATTTATCATTGGGACTCTGTTCTCAAGTGATTGTAAGTCGTGTCATGTTGACAATTAAAGCAAAACATCACAGAAGGTAAAGTGCTTGTCACCAAGACAGCAGACCTGAAGTTCATCCACGGGATTTACATGGTGGAAGGAGAGAATCAGATCCTGTGAGTCATCCTCTCATCTCCATACTGAGAAGGGTCACCCCAATATATTAATTGTAATAATAATAATAATAATAATAATAATAATAATAATAATAATGAGTAATAGTTCCACTACATACTGTAATTCATGTGCTGCATGACAAAGTTTGCCTAGTTTGCATTTAATGTCTATTCCCATGCAGAAAGTTGAAATATTGTCATTGGACAAGCACAGGTTACAGACATTAAAGAAGGTGTCAACTAAGAGTATCTATTTTTCTTAATCCCAGGGAAAAGCATCTGCCTTCCTTCCCCAGCTTTGTCAAGATCCACACAGCAGCCAAGGACTAGGAAGGCTGGATTAGAGAGATCAGATTTCCAGCAAGTTCTGTTCCTTCCAGTTGCATCTCTGTAACTCACAGCAGCTTCAGGTAGTGCCTCATTATCCTCCCCTACATGCTGGGCCTCATGGCTGTGACTCTCATAGATCTGCTGAGATGAAGTCTTTCCTCTATTCACCCAGGTGTGATCTCTAAACCCTGACCATTGAACACCACTAACACAGGGATCCAAGACAGGAGGTCTAACAGTGACACTGTGGATTCAGGGCACTGCTGGCCTGAACCTTCTTTCTGGCCCATGCTGATGGCCCATTGTTGTGTAACAGTTTCCTCTGAGATGGAAACATTGCACCATGCAAGCTTGGGACCTCCTTAACCAGAGAGATAACTCCAAATAACTCTAAGAACTCCCTGAAACTGACCAGGTTCAGTAGGCCTCTTCCTGCCAGAGTCAACAATGAAAGCTGAGAGTCCCTCTCAGAGGAAGAAAAGCTGAGCTACTAGGAACACTCTTAGAGGTCAAAAGAAGCAGACAAGACTGAGACAAGACCAGCTGCCTAGAAGAAGCAGAAGCCAGCTAAGCAGCCTAGAAGAGGTTTTAACCAGCTGAGGCACCTGGAAAGGACATGTTCCAACCTGTTGAGTTGTGCAGCTTACTGCATTTTCCCAGGTTTTCTGAGCTGTCACCAATGCTGGGGTCAGCTTTGGTGATGCACCTGTCTGAGTGATTTCTGCTCCTGTAACCCCCCACCCACCCATATCCTCTATGTAACCCCAGTAAAACCCATTCGTCCACCAAGTTGGACTTTAGTGGTATCTGCACTTTGGTCTATCATGGGCTCCCTGTCTGGAGTTAGTAGCTGAGTGTGTTTTGTCACCTCAGGAAAAATCCTGTCACACAACACATGCAGGTTGCCTGAGCGCACCTCAAGAAAACCATCTCATAAGGTAACTGGCTGGTGAAGTCAGGGATGCCCAGAGCAACCATCAGCATCTCATGGCAGCGATGTCTCCTGTGATTAAATACTTGTTTGTCCCGTTCTGCTCTCCCTCCTGTATCCCATTATCAAATCTTCCTCAGTTAAAATCTGACCAGAAGTTTCAATGATGAGGGGCGCTTCTATATGACCCAGTACCCTCTCTGTAGGCATGCATCCTGCTTCCCCTCTGGCTGCAAATTTCACAGAGATGGCTGTGGGGAGGTATGTTGTAGCTGGAGGGCTTCTCTCCAGGTTCACCAAGCCCCGCAGTCCCACAATCCATGTATAAAATAATCACTCAGACGCTTATATCACTTATAAACTGTATGGCCGTGGCAGGCTTCTTGCTAACTGCTCTTTTATCTTAAATTAACCCATTTCTATAAATCTATACCTTGCCATGTGGCTGGTGGCTTACCAGAGTCTCTACATGCTGCTTCTCCTGGCGGTGGCTGCAGTGTCTCTCCTCCTTCTTCCTGTTTCCCCAATTCTCTTCTCTCTTTGTCCCGCCTATACTTCCTGCCTGGTCACTTGCCATCAGTGTTTTATTTATATAGAGTGATATCCACAGCACTTCCCCTTTCTTTTTTTAAAAAGGAAGGTTTTAACTTTAACATGGTAAAATTACATATAAAAAAACAATTACCGAGCAAGAATTATAGTTACAATATTAAAGAAGATGTCCTATCTATCTTATATTTGTGAGTTTAAGGTTTTATAGCTAACTTATCTTTTATCATAACTGAGGAAATTACGACTATCTAGTCTTTAACCACATCAAAGACCTGAGAAGGAACATAATGGTACCTGAGAAATGGTAGACGGATGCAAGCAACTTTCGGGAATCTTGCAAGAGTAGACCAAGACAGCTGGCAGCCTGGACAGTCACCTAATAATGTTTCACAGCATTGTTGGTGCATTCAAATTGGCTACAGGCCTAGAGTATATGACAGACCATTTTTAGAAGCAGGAATTCTGAAAGACCATCTTACCCTGTCTTGGCAGAGTACAGTGGTCGCTTTCCTTGTGTCCCGCTTGTCCAGAAAGGAGAGCATTGCATTTGTACTGTCAGCCATCAAGACAAGGGCAGTTCTTTGCCCAGTAGGCCATTTTGTGCCAAAAAGACAAACTTCCAAATGGAAATGTCTTAGAAGCCCAACATTCTCTCGGGATCAAATTGGTGCAGCCAGGAGCAATTGTGTCTCACGTCAACAGAATTCTAAGTTATTTAAATGCCATATTCTCCAGGTCTATGAAGTGTTTGAAGATTACCTATCTATCTGAAATATATCTATGTATACCTAGAAGACTTAACTAACATGGCTACAGATATGATTATCATAGATGACTAATTATTAATCTATTTTTTAATTATCCATTACAATTTTAAATGAGTTATATAAACATAATACCTCAAACAAGAATAGAAATATATATATATAGAGAGAGAGTATAACAAAATTAACTTCAAGTTTGTATCAATGAACTGAAATTTATACCAATGTAAAACATTTTAAACATAAACTAAAATCTATACCAATGTAAAACATTTTAAACAAGTTGTTCTTTAAAAGTAGGTTCATTAATCTACCCTTTTATCTTATCATCTCCATATCCTCCTATATATCATATCCCCTTTTCTTTTTTAGAAAGAGATCACATTTATAATCAACCTGTTTTAAATAAAAATATTGGTTTTTCTCTGTCCCACACCAGAGGGCTCTTCTGATTTGGGACACAAGAATCCCTTAACCATTTTTTTTTAAAGCAATATGTCTGGGTTTAGAGGGGGAGTGAGCCAATTCCACCTCTAAAGCCAGCTTAGTATATTTGGGAATTTGGGCGTAGCATCTCTTACTACTTCCTGCTGGAGGGGGGCGCTGTATCTTATGGGGACGCAAAGAAAATTTTAGACCTATGGGGTAGTCCGTGAGGCTGTATTGTGTGAACCAGTTGCCTTGAAACCGATCTGGATGTTGGATCATCTGGGCCATGGTGTCATCGGAGTCCTTTCAGGAGGTCTTGGCTGGTGAAACCTGATGTATCTTAATCTGGAACAAGTCCACAGCCTCTGGCTTTCTGTGGAAACAAAAGCAGAACCTCTTTTCCAAAGTAACATATCCTTATATCCAAATTTTGAAGTCAAGGTACCTTTAAAATATACATTTTGGCATAACTCAACAGCTTTTGTAATCAAATGTTTTTCTTTAGTTATGAATATCAAAGAGAACATAATCCAGATTCTCTGTGTGGTAGCCATCTTTATGTGGCTTATGTTTTATATTACTTTGAGCCTTGAGCCTATTGCTTTAAACTGTACCATTGTAAGCCTGAAACAGCGCTGTGGCTGCTGGCTCCGCCCACTTCAGCTTCCCAACACGGCAGTGGTATGTTTTCCGCCAGCTCTGGGAGTCATCAAGTCTCAGAAATAGTGGGTCTAAGCTTTTATCAAAGCAGCGTGTAGCCCAGAAACCTTTTATTTTTTTTTTTTTTTTAAATACTAGTAAAGACTAAATCTACCACACAGCTTAATTTGTCGCTGGCAGATGCCTCATTTCCGCCATACTGCCGGTCAAACGCACCCGCCAGGAACCCGCCAGTGTCCAAACTTGTGTTTTGCCGCATCTAGCTGCCCGTATGAGACAAGAAGCAGGAACCTGGTTTTGGCTCTGTTTAGAATTGGTTATTAAATATTCTCAGGTTTAAGGTGGAAACTCGAGCCATTGGGCGCCATTTGTAGCTGGAGGGCTTCTCTCCAGGTTCCCCAAGCCCCGCAGTCCCACAATCCACTTATAAAATAATCACTCAGACGCTTATATCACTTATAAACTGTATGGCCGTGGCAGGCTTCTTGCTAACTGCTCTTTTATCTTAAATTAACTCATTTCTATAAATCTATACCTTGCCACGTGGCTGGTGGCTTACCAGAGTCTCTACATGCTGCTTCTCCTGGCGGTGGCTGCAGTGTCTCTCCTCCTTCTTCCTGTTTCCCCAATTCTCTTCTCTCTTTGTCCCGCCTATACTTCCAGCCTGGTCACTTGCCATCAGTGTTTTATTTATATAGAGTGATATCCACAGCAGTATGTCACCTCCACCCTGGTCATTTCTTCCCAGTATGATGGCGATGCATTTGTTCTTTCCTCCTTGATTTTATTTAGTGGCACATATACACAATGGAATACTACTCAGCAGAGAAAAACAATAACATCATGCGGATTGCAGGCAAATGGATGGATCTAGAAAAAATCATCCTGAGTGAGGCAACCCAGACTCAGAAAGACAAATATGATATGTACTCACTCATAGGAAGATGCTAGATGTGGAACAAGGATGACTGGACTGCTACTCACTTCACCAGTGAGACTACCTGGAAAACGGGACCCCAAAAAAGACACGGAGAAATGGATGAGATCAACATGAACAGCCAGGTCATGAGTGGGAGCAATGAAGGGCGACGGTCGAGGGAAAGAGAGTGGGAGATCCTAGCTGGATCAAGAAAAGAGAGGGAGAACAAGGAATAGGAGACCATGGTAAATGAAGACCACATGAGAAGGGGAGGAAGCAGAGAGCTAGGGAGGCCCACGGAGATCCACAAAGATACCCCCCGCAAAAGACTGCTGGCAATGGTCGAGAGATGGCAGGAACTGACCTACTCTGATGATGGGATGGCCAAACACCCTGGTAGTTGTGCCATAAACCCCATCCAAGGACTGAGGAATCTGGATGCAGACATCCACGGCTGGGCCCCTGTTGGAGCACTGGGAGTCTAATTAGTGAGAAAGAAGAGGGTTTATATGAGTGAGAATTGTTGAAGCCAAGGTTGGATAAAGTACAGGGACAAATAACCAAGTGAATGGAAGCACATGAACTATGAACCAAAGGCTGAGGGGCCCCCAACTGGATCAGGCCCTCTGAATGGGTGAGACAGTCATTTGGCTTGATCTGTTTGGGAGGCAGCTGTGCGGTGGTGCCGGGTCCTGGGCTCGTTGCATGAGTTGGCTGTTTGAATCCTGGGACTTATGCAGGGATGCTTGGCTCGGTCTGGGAGGGGGGAACTGGACCTGCCTGGACTAAGTCTACCAGGTCGATCCCGGTCCTCGGGGGAGACCTTGATCTGGAGGAGGTGGGAATGGGAGGTGGGCTGGGGGGAGGGGGAGGGGGCAAGAAGGGGAGAACAGGGGAATCTGTGGCTATTATGTTGAACTGAATGGTGTTGTAAAATAAAAAAAAATAAAAAAAAAATAAATAAAAAGTTCTAGTGGACAGGAAAAATGCATTTTTTCATTCCTGAATATTGGAGTGTGGGAAGGAACAAGTCATTGCAAGGATGTGCTAGATAGTAAGGTAAATTTTAGCTACAAATAAGAAATTCTTTTGAATTTTATTTTCACATTTATTTTATTTTATGTGTATCAGTTTTTTGCCTGCAGGCATATGTGTATACCATGTGTGTGCCTGGTACCTATGGAAGTCAGAAGGGGGTGGTATATCCTTCTGGAAGTTCTTTTACAGATACATGTGAGCCACCATGTGAATGATGAACCCAGTTCTTCTTGAACAGCCAGTACTCTTTACCCTGAGCCATCTCTCCAACCCCTCACATAATTCTTTTTAGCATAAATATGTCTCTAATAATGTATGGAGAATACACATCAAAACGGAACCTGTCTCTGTAGTGGCACATGCCTGTGGTGCCAGCATTTAGGAGCCTGAGGCAGACAGTCTAGCATACAAGGTCAGCCTGGGTATACACTGAGGCTCAGTTTTAACACCATGCATTAAGTGTTTACCTCTATTTAAATATACCTTAATAGATCTCTAGTAGAACTACAATTGTAAATTTGATGTGTCATTATTTGATTTACAATGAGCTTGAACAATTGGACCTTTTGGAATTAGTCCATGGAGATATATATATATATCTACCTGTGATTCAAGAGGGTTCCAGGAGAAAAATACGAACCAAGCACTTCCTCTACATATGTGCACGCACCCAGGTAGCACCTCAAACACAAACACTTGTTTTGTTACACAGCTTTTTCTGCCCTATGTCCTTTTCCCTTTCAGGTGTATCAGGTGCTGTACTGAGGATGATGTGATCTATTCTTCAGCAGGGACTTCAGGAGATGGACGGGTAAAGGACGGAACTTGGAGACAGGTTTTCCACAGCTTTATTACACACATACCTAGAGTCTGACCCCAGGCC
Source organism: Peromyscus leucopus (assembly GCF_004664715.2). Lineage (NCBI taxonomy): Eukaryota > Metazoa > Chordata > Mammalia > Rodentia > Cricetidae > Peromyscus > Peromyscus leucopus. Next base: position 104,675,069 of record NC_051083.1, read on the forward strand.
ACAAGCCCTGGGAAAAACCTGCTGGATTTGCATGGTTTTGTTTACATAGGTTCTTCTGCTTTGGACAGTCGCAAATGGCAAGTTCTGGAGTGAACAGAAAAGTTACTTTCTCAGACTGGACAGAGCTTCCGTTTTTTCCACCTCAGGAAAGACTCTTGTATTGGGCTTAGCAGCCTTGGAAAGAGGCCTTGCTCTTAGGCACAGAAACCAGAACATTCCACAGCATTAAACTGAAGTCATAGGAAAATGTTCTTCTTCAATAGCTAGAGGTTCCATATGGAATCTTCCTGAGGATTGTCCATCCAAGTGAAGAGAAGGTTAAAGAGGGTGTGGAGTGATGTCTAGGGCAGAGTCACACAGAACGGACCCTTCAGAACCATTAGCCTCTATCAGTTTGCTGAAAGAACATCTCAGTAACCCCCTCAGACAGAGAAACACGAAAATGCTTTGGACTTGGAAATCTAGAAGCCTGTGTGAATTAGTTGCCTGCACAGCAATTTCATCCTGCACCCAATTGCCCAATTGCTAGAGTGGTGTTTTGGTTCCTTCTGTGTATTGGATGTTGTAAGTCCTTTCCTGTCCACTATCTTGATATTTAGGAAACAGACTCCAAGAGTATAAATGGGCTTTCAAGCACAAGGCAGCTTAAGAAAGGGCCCAGATTGTGTGATTTAAAGATTAATTCCCCTCTTGAATGCTTTTCACGCCCTACCATTTTATAAGCATTTACAATGTAAGCTGGGCCTGGCTCTGTCTATCCCACTAACATCTCTTGACTGACTTTTCCTCTAATGTTCACATGATAAAAGTCCATATGTGTGATGCTGTGATGAAATGAGGTTTCTGCAAGGGGCAGGAGTAATAATGTCCAATATTAGAGCAGGTGGTTCTGGGTCAGGAAGCAGTCATTAGAGTTCCTCCCTCTCAGAGCTCCTCTGAGAGGAGCGGAGTAATAAAGTTTTCTGGAAGTTCAAAATCACATCCTAACTCAGACTGGAAACCGCCTCTCAAGGCAGCACACAACTCAAACAAATAGGAAATGCAATCTCTCTCATTTATGTATGTGAATCCATGAAATGTGGTCTTGGAAAAATAACTTCAATGAAATATCTAGAAGCAGAGATTTCAGGTACCACCAGCTCTTGGGGCAACCTGTCCTGCCAGGGGCCCTTGTTGGAGAGATCAATTAACCAGCCGATCCTCTCCTGTCTGAGGAAGTTCCTCCAGACCACTTCCCTCTGGCGACCTCCAAGCCCCACCCTCCATGTTTGCTTGGTTTCTTCACCCTAAGGTAACCCCAGAACATCTCCTGTAGCAGCTGTCCCCAATGTGGGCACTGAAGAACGGAGAACCTTAAACTGCCACCTGCTTCCCGTTGATTGCATCGTTAAGGCCCATGCACCCTACTGCACCTATGAAGAAGTTCCAGGAGGGGTCCCATGAAGGGCCAAAGCCTGGAGAAATTCTGCAGGGAGACCTGGGCCAGACAGCTGAAGGCATGGGAACCTCAGAAGCAGGCCTAGGAGACCAAGCCAGCAGCATTTGTCTCCCTCTGGAGGACGAGATGAGGTGCAACAGGGCCGAACAGGACAAATCAAAAAAGGAGCTGCTTGCAACTCACACAGCAAGCCTCAGGAGGTTCCCTTTTGTAGTTATGGCTTTTCCTCCCCAGTCATAGGGCACATTACCTGAGCCACACTGCAAACAGTGACCTCTTCAGGCTGGGAGTCCACCATCAGAGAACAGGTGCCTCTCTCTGTTACTCCTTCCCCAGCCTCCATTGAAGCCGGCCAGGGTCAGTGTACTCACAGACCAGTGGACTAAATGGAGATGATCTACCAAGGCTGGGGTGGGTCCTGAGTATCCAGTGTCTTTTCCCACTTCTTGTGACTGTGACGCTATGGATGGGAAGCCTGAGCAGGAAGAGAAGCTGCCAGTGTTGCTGAACTAGGAAGCCTAGCTTTCCTGTCCTCCTGCTGCCTTTCTGGGGTGTGCCAATGGGAGGGTGTGGCCTCATCCTTTCCCATCTGTACCTCTTCTCTCAGTGTCCTTTAACATCTCCTCTGGAGAGAAGGAAAAGAGCACTGAGGGCCAGGAAGAAGGTGGAAAGGGTCTTAAGTGTTCACGTCCTTTCTCATCTTGCTTTTAGAAAAGGTTCCCCCATGTTCCATGGCTTCAGACAGAAAAAGAAGACAAGGCAGAGGGCTTGAGAAAGCTGAGCCAGAACTGCAGCAAATATGATGTGGCTACCCCATCATCATAGGTGGGACAGGAGCTTTGTGCACTAGTGCTGTACCCCAGTAAGTGAACCCCTATTTTATAAGAAGAAACAGCCTGGAGGTGATAGAGAGGACTGGGAATACTGATTTACAGGTCCTCACTCCTACAGCCTCAGTGAGGGGTCATGGTCATCGACTAAGCTTCCTTTTGCCTTGTGTGTGTCTCGTGGCATTGGGCTTTCTGGGCAGCAGATCACGCTGCTGGGTCACCTGGATTGCCAGTGTCCTCTGCCCCTCACTGTGACTTTTGCAGGTCTTGGTGGCCTGGGATATGATTTTAGGGAATCTTGTTCTCTTTTCCTCCTCTATCCTATTGTTCCCAAAGTTTCCTTGTCATCTGTCTGTCCCTGCTTCTTTGCTGTTAATGAATAGAAATAAATCTGATCTTGTAAATCTCCATTGAAGCTTCAGGGCAAGAAGAGGGCCCAGCAGCAAATCTTCTTCCAGGAGAGTGTCCATCACGGAGACTGGGGAAGTGTGGAAGAAAGGATACTCAGAAAATCCTGGGAGGCCTTTGCTGAGGAAGCTTGTCTCCTCTGTTCAGTCTCTGAACTCTCCATGAATTTTCATTCATGCCAAAGAAGGCAGAAAATCACTCAGGCAAATTGTACATTAGAGAAGCTGATACCAATACACTACAAAGAAAATGATGGAAAGTTGGGAGGCATCTAAGGTAAACTGAATTTGGAAAACTGAATACACTATAGGATGTTAAATGTCATTTTTATATGTAGGTGCATGTTCATGTGCATGGATGTAGGTTGTTGGTGTGAGTTCATTTATGGGTATGCTTAATCGATGTGGAGAATTAGGGTAGCTTTTGGTGTCATTCTTCAGGTGCAATCCATGTTCTTTTTTAAATTTTTATTGAAAATAGATTCTTCTCTCATACAATATATCCTGACCACAGTTTCTCCTTCCTCTGCTCTCTACCCCTTCCACCTATCCTCCCCCACAGATCCACTCCCCTCCATTTCCTCTTCAGAAAAGTGCAGGCCTTCAAGAGAGGACAGACAGACAGACAGGACAAAACAAGATACAATAAGACAAGGCAAAAGCCCTCATATCAAGGCTGGACAAGGCAACCCAGTCGGAGGAAACGGGTCCCAAGGGCAGGCAAAAGAGTCAGAGAGACCGGTCCCATTATTAGGAGTCCCACAAAACACCAAGTTAACAGCCATAACAAAATACAGAGGACTTGGTCCAGACCCTTGCAGACCCCTGCTTGCAGCTTCAGTCTCTATGAGCCCATGTGAGTCCTGCTTAGTTGATGTAGGGAGCCTGGTCCTCCTTGTTGTCATCCATGCCCTCTGATAGTCCACGTTCCTTTGAGACATGGTTCCTTACAGTTACAGGTCTGCTGTATTTCCTTCTCAGCCTGCTGTGTGATTTTGAGAAAGTCACTTGACCTCTCTGTTTTATTTCCCCATGTATAAGATGAGGGTATGAAGGCATCATTCTCATGCCTGATTACATGACACTAGACAGGGCTTCAGCCAGGCATGCTGCACTGTCTCCTACTAAGCCTTGGCAATCTGACAGGGCTGGCCTTTGCCCATTTACTGGGCAGACCCTTATTGCTCTAGACCGTCGCTGCTTGTACAGACTGGGTAATTTGTGAGCTTTCTATGTGTTTCACTTCTGGAAACACTGGATGCATGTGCCAGCACGATAGGTCTACACACATCTCTCTACTGTACCCATCACTTTGTCTCTGTTGACCACGTCCTGTCTTTGGGGATTCAGTGCTGCCACGTGGCCCTTGTTACTCTGAGATACAAGTAGACTTGTTGTATTTGATTTATCCACTTGTGACCTCTGACCTCCAGTGTGAAGTGTGGCATATAGAGAACAGCAATGACAGATCTTTTCAGTCATACTGGTTCACAAGTCCGTTTTCTGTAGTATTCCTCACAAACAATCTTCAGGGCCTTCCCAGTATGCAGAAGTCTGTGTTAGAGGACAAATCGACGCGAGCATTCCAATTTCCCTGAACCTTTGATTCCCTTCATCAACATGGAACAATCCAGGCTCATTCATAGTTGGCCATCTTTTTACATTAGTTTCAAAATCAATAAAATAAACATCAGCGTCTTTAAAAAAATAGATTTGTCATAATGTGTAAGAGTGTTTTCACTGCATACAGGTATGTGTACCATGTACATGCCTGGGGTCTGTGGAGATCAGAAGAGGTTGTCAAACCCTTTGGGACTGGAGTTTAACTGGAGTTATGGATGGTTGTAAATTACCATGTGAGTGGTGGGAATAAAACCTGTGTCCTCTGCAAGAGCACTAAGTGCCCTTAATCACTGAGCAATCTCTCTCACCAGCTGGTACAGCAGCCTCTGGGACCCAAGTAAACACAAAGAGGCTTATATTATTTACAAACTGTATGGCCATTAGGTCAGGCTTATTAATGACTAGCTCTTACACTTAAATTAACCCATAATTCTTATTTATGTTTAGCCATGTTGCTTGGTACCTTTTGTCAGTTCTGCCTTCACATCCTGCTTCCTCTGTGTCTGGCTAGCATCTCCTGACTCAGCCTTCCTCTTCCTAGAATTCTCCTTGTCTACTTATCCTGCCTATGCTTCTTGCCTGGCTACTGGGCAATCAACATTTCATTTATCAACCAATCAGTGCAACACATTCACAGCATACAGAATGACATCACCCATCGTTTCTACTTTTCTTTCTATTCAAAAGGAAGGAATATGTGTTGCTCTGATTGGTTGATAAATAAAGCTATTTGGCCAATGGTGAGACAGAATTAGGTTAGGCAGGACATTCTAACTAGAGAGAAAGGAAGGAGAAACATAGAGCAGAGGAGACACTGCCAGCCACCACCAAGAGAAGCAAGATGTAAAGGTACAGGTAAGCCACAAGCCACGTGGCAACGTATAGATATATAGAAATGTATTAATTTAAGATATAAAATCTAGCGAGCAAGAAGCCTGCCATGGCCATAATTTAAAAATAATATTAGCCTATGTGTGTTTATTTGGGACTGAGTGGCTGCAGAACTAGAGTGTGAGAGAGATTTGTCCTGACCATGGGCCAGGCGGGACACAGGAAAACTTCAGCTACAGCCTTCCACAGAAATTAATAAAGCAGTCTTTTCTGTGGAGGGCACACACAAGGAGTAAATGGATAATTCTGTACTTTAGTGCTAATGTAAAGGGGGGAAGATAGGAATGTCCTGGCCGGCATGGATGTCAACGTCCTGGTAAAACCAGACGAGCCATCCCCCACTTTCTCCTGGAGAATGATGACATTCTTGGACTCCACCAAAGTCTTCATGGTGAGGTCTTCCTTGGTATGAAGGGAATGTGTGTTTGTTTTTATTGTCCTCTGATTCTTCCTAAGTTTAGCTCTCTTGTTGTTAAACCAATCCTAAAATCAGAGGGAGAGAGGATTAGAATAACATATTTAGCAGTTGCTCCTCTGATGGGAAAAACACAACATGGACTATCATTTGCCCCCATGAATCTCTTTTGAACCCACAAGGCAGTTTCTAAATGCTCACATGAAAGAGTATTTTATGCTGCAATTATTCCATTTTCCTCATAGTTTTTCATTCATTCATTCTTTTACCAAGTGCATATATGATCTTTTGTGACCTAGATACTCCCTGCAACCACATGATCATTTCCAAGTAACCCTGAGTTTCAAATACCCCTGTGTGTCACAAGGAACAAAATGTTAATTATGGCTCACATATATGGATACACATTCATATATGTGAAAATATATATTCTATAAACATACTATACACATATGTCATACACACACACACACACACACACATATATATATATATATATATATATATTATATATATATATATATGATATAGAGAGGTGAAAATGCTATTTATTTTAGTTTGCTTTTACTTTAGGAACACACTATAGTGTGTCTTCCCAAAATAGAAGCAAGTGGACTTCAAGTCAAAAGATCACCCCCAGTCCTACAAGATTTTTAAAACCCTAAATTCATTTCCAATCAAAAATGGATTTGTAAAAGAAATTCTCATTAAGTTTTATAGGTTGGAAAATGAACTTAAGATAGCAGTAGGCTTTCTTGAAGTCTAGTTAGGAGTAGGAAGAACAAATGTGAGAGGAAATTCAGGTAGAAAAGATTGGGAATTGAGAGAAGTTGAATTGTCATGTATTCTCAAAAGCCTTCATTTATCTGATGGGGAGTTACAGAGCTTAGATTTTTTTCCAAGTTATAAAATGTGACAAGGGGTCATACCATTAATATATTCATACTGACTAGTCATTTATTGCAAGGTCATATTAGAGAAGAATTGCAGTTTGAGATGATATGAGATAGTCTTTATCCAAGGCCATCTCTCATTGGAAGCTGTGGGCTAGTTAACTGCCAGCAACTGGGAAAGAGAGGACTTTGAGTCTGACATGGAGGTGGCTATGGGCTGAGGTACTTGCCACAGCACTTACTATGAGACCCTACAAGCACCTGTTTAATTCTTCATATATCTGAGCTACCATAAAAATGATAATATTCTCATTTCAGGCCTTAGAACCTATGGAGTGTAGAATAAGAGAGGGCATCAACAAAAAATACAATTTCAAAGTCGTGCAAGTCTATTACTGTCACTTTTCCACCTCCTTCCTCCACCTCTGTATTACTCTTCCTCACCACCACCCAGTGAGCCATTTCTTGGGCAGAACAAGCATTCTTCATGCTCTCTAAAAGCATCAGGCCTGAACCCTATCCCCACATCTATACTGCAGCATCCCATACTCTGCCTCATACTATACTGCTGCTAAAAAAGAACCGACTTATCCTTCACTTTCAGACAAACCTCACGTAACACAACAAAGTTTTGAGTGCAAGAGTATAGGTTTTTATGAAAGCCTGGTAGTTCTCATTCTTCTTATAAGCATTTACACTTGTTTGATAGGTTATCTGTTTTTTTCTCACCTGATTATAACACAGCAAGTTCAACGTATTTATTGAAATGCTAGAAAGTAAATTCAATAATATTTCTCCATTTCTAGCTTAAACTCAAAGAAAATTTAAAATATTTTTCATTTCTTTTTTAGAATTCTGACATAGAAGATATTCAAGCTTAGTCATCTTCAATTCATCGCATACTAGTTATTCTGCTTTAAGAGTGCACTGACACTTGCAGTCACTGGAATATGTTAACTATCAGATATTTTATTGATTAAATTTGTTCTTTGTTAACTTCATACATGGATATATTGCATTTTGTTTACTCTTAACCCTCCACATCTCTTATACCCCTTCCTTCCCATCATCCTCTCCCCGTCACTATGTATCCCTTTAAAATTCATATTTTTTGTTTGTTTCATGGCCCATTGATTATAACTGGAACCATCTGTGTGGCCACAGGTTTAGAGCTATTCATTGGAGTCTGGTGGGCTCACTGTTGGGCACAAAACTGAAGAAAAGGACTGCACTCCCCCAAGAATCTATCAGCTGCTAATAGTTCAGCAGGAAGGGGTAAGGGCTACGTTAAGCTCTGTCCAATCAAGGATAGGTCTAGTCATCTGGAGTCCCAACGTAGGCTACTGCTGGTGATGTGAGATCATATTTATAATGGCCATGTCCTATCCTGAAGATAGCATCCACACAGCTTCTTCATGTCTTTCACCTCTTACATTCTTTCTGCTCCTCTGGGCAGTGTTCCTGGAGCCTCAGAAGGAATGGCATAAATGTCCTATAGAGCTGAGAACTCAATTGTAATTTATTCTAAGAATTTTGTAGAACCATGATCAATCACTGCTGTTAACTACAAGTGAATTTTCATATATTATAGATGAGACTAACACATATTTGGATATAAACACAAATATTTATACTACAGTTTGGTGCCATGTTAGTTTAGAGAAACATCAGTAGTGAACACTTATTCACTGTTAGTGGGAGTGTAGACCTATGCAGCCAATATGGAAATCAATGAGAGTTTCCTCAAAAGCCTAGAAATAGGTGGGACTAGAGAGATGGCTCATTGGTTAAGAGAATCCAGGTTTGCAGGAGGTAGAGCCAGGCGGATCTCTGTGAGTTCAAGGCCAGTCTGGGCTACCAAGTGAGTTCCAGGAAAGGCGCAGAGCTACACAGGGAAACCCTGTCTCGAAAAACCAAAAAAAAAAAAAAAAGAGAGAATCCAGGTTTGATTTCCAGCACCAACATGGTTGCTTGCAACTATCTGTAACTCCCGTTCCAGGAAACTTGATGCCCTCTTCTGGCCTCTGTTGACACCAGGCACACATGTGGTGCACAGATACACATATAAGCCAAACAGCCATGTAATTTTTTAAGTTAGAAATATATATATATATATTATATATATATATTATATATATAATATATATATATATATATACCATATGACCCCACTATACCACTCCTGGTCATATAATCAAAGGAATCTCCACCCTACTCCTGAGATGCTTGATCCTCTACATTCATTAATACTTAAGTCACAAAAGCTAGAAAATGGAATGAGCCTACAAATCTACCAACAGATGAATGAATAATGAGAATATTGTGGGCATACACAATGGAATTCAATTCAACTGTAAATAAAACTGAAATTATGAAATAAGCAAGTAAAAGGGGTAGAACTGTAAAAGGTATGCTGGATGAAGTAACCCAGGCCCAGAGACAAATGTCTCATATGCTCTCTTAGGTATGGAGCCTAGCTTCAAACCTTTGTTTGATAAATTTAATTTAGAGCAGCTGTAGAAGTCACTGAACTAGAAAAAGATCATTGGGGGGTGTAGCTTGAGTTTTTTCTCCAGTTCCATCAAGCCCCGGCAATCTGATAGCCCACTTATAAAATAAACACAAAGACACTTATATTGCTTGCAAACTGTATGGCCATAGCATGCTTCTTGCTAAATGTTTTTATATCTTAAATTAACCCATTTCTATTAATCTGTAAGTTGCCACGTGGCTTGTGGCTTACCGGTATCTTAAAATGTTGCTTCTCCTCACAGCACTGCAGAAGACTCGACCTATCATTGATTCAGTCCACTGCTTTCCTGTTCCCTCAATTCTCCTCTCTGTTAGTCCCGCCTATACTTCCTGTCTGGCCACTGGCCAATCAGTGTTTTATTTATTAACCAATCAGAGCAACACATTTGCCATACAGAACATCCCACAGCAGGGGGGAAATGTCTTAAGTTTGTGAAAGCAGAGAGGACAATAAGTGGGGTAGAAAGGTCCCAGTGAGGATAGGAATTGGGGGACAGGGGAAACAAAAGAGATATAGATAATACACAATTAAAGGATAAAATAAATCTTCAAAAATAAAATACTGTATGTATGTGTGTGTGTGTGTGTGTGTGTGTGTGTGTGTGTGTGTGCAGGTGTGTTAAAAAATAATGAGAAGGGAGGTGTCCTGCACAGCCAGATGATGCTATATGTAGCAGTCGTTGTTTCTCAAACAAAATTCCCAGTCCCCTGTGTGAAGTTTTTCATGAGTTGTTGGTCAGGGAGGCTTCTATTTCTTCCCTTTCACTGACTCCTTCACCTTCATTTATGTCATTCATTAACTATTTCCATACTTATCTTACATAATATTTAATTGAATAACATATTTTCCACTAATTTTGATATTTTCTGTCTTACAGACAACAGTGATGTCTTAGTAAGTTCCTATCTTGCTTCCTTTTGCTGTTGTGATAAAATACATGGATAAAAGCAGTTAAGAGAGAAATATCTTATTCAGCTCATATTTCATTAATTCAGTCCATCATAGATGGGAAGTAAAGACACCAGTAGTCTGAAGCATCTGGTCACAGTGCATCCACATTCAGGAACAAAATGAGACAAATCCAAGTTAGCACTCAGCTCATATTCTCCACCTTATATATATTCTGAGATGCTCTCCCCAGGAACTGGCACATCATGTAATCAAGATGAGTCTTTCTATTGCTTAGTCCCTTCAGGAAGATAATTCTCACAACTGATGGTAAAGTTTTGTTACTGTATCTCATGGTATGGAAAATAAAATTAAAGGTAACCAGGAAGTAGGAAAAATAAATGTTAGAAGGATGTAAGAATAAAAATATTTTGAGCAAAAAGGATTTATGTATAAAGATTAAGATAGCTGGATGTTTCTTCCAGAATGGTGAAAAAAAGTATGAAGGACTAAGAGAGTTACAAAGCTCTGAGTATGCTATATAACATATATAAAATGTGAGACTTAGAGATGATATATGTATGATATTAAATCTAATTCTAAGGACAAAGATCAATACATTGTTATCAAATCTCTACCACTTCTATCAATGGAGTTATTTATCTGCCCTTGGTACTAGTTACAAGGAGTAACTAAGAGCAAAAAATAATGTCTAATCAAGGTTCATTTACAGTGGTCCCACATACTGTCCAAGCCGCACAACTGTCACCCACATTCAGAGGGCCTAGTTCAGCAACCCCAGAGAAGAAGCTAGGTAACAAGGAAGACCTTGATAGAGACATGCATGGATCACTATAGGAAGGGGACATAGATAAGATCTCCTGAGTAAATTGGGAGCATGGGGAGAGGTAAGGGAAGGTGGCAAGAGGACATGAGGGATCCGGGTGGTCGAGTTGGGGGTGGGGTGGAACAGAGAGGGAGAGCAAGGAAAGAGATACCATTTTATATTTTATTTGAATTTTTAATCATTTTACATACCAACCACAGATGCCCCTCCATCCCTTCTCCTGCTCCCCCAAGCATCTCCCCGCTAACTCCCATCTCCTCCTCCAAAAGAGTAAGGCCTCCCATGAGGAGTCAGCAAACCCTGGTACATTCAGTTGAGGCAGATCCAAGCCCCTCTCCCCTACATCAAGGGTGAGCAAGGTAGATAATGGGCTCAAAAAGCCACCTCACGCACCAGGGATAGATCCTTATGCCACTGCCAGGGGCCCCTCAAACAGACCAAACTACACAACTGCCCCCCTATGCAGAGGGCCTAGTCCAGTCCCATGCAGGTTCCACAGCTGTCGGTCTAAAATTTGTGAGTTTCCACGAACTTGGTTTAGGTGTCTCTGTAGATTTACCCATTATGATCTTGACCCCCCCTTGCTCATATACTCCCTCTTCCCTCTCTTTAACTGGCTCCTGGAGCTCAGCCTGGTGCTTGGTTGTGGATCTTTGCATCTGCTTCCATCAGTTACTGAATGAAGGCTCTATGATGATAGTTAGGGTAGTCACCAATCTGATCATCAGGGTAGGCCAGTTCAGGCACCTTCTCCACTATTGCTAGTAGTCTAATCTGGAGTCATCCTTGCACATTCCTGGGAATTTCCCTAGCACCAGGTTTCTCCCTAATCCCATAATGGCTCCCTCTATCAAGATGAACCCAGCTAAGACTCTAAGAGTCTGGTTGAAAAGAGGGAGGAGCGATTATGTAAGCAAAGAGGTCAAGGTCATGATGGGGAAATCCACAGAGACAGCTGACCAGAGCTAGCTGGAGCTCACAGACTCTGGAGTGACAGCTGAGGAACCTGTATGGTACTGAACTACACCATGCTGTTTTAATATCTCCTTTCAACTCTCATTATATTGGTTAGGAGATTGCAGTTATTTTGGTTAGTTTAGCTTATGATTTGTCTGTTTATCTTTTCAAGGAACCAACTCTTTGTTTCATTGATTCTTTGTATATTTTGTTTCTAGTTCATTGATTTCAGCCCTGATTTTGATTGTCATCCTGCTAATGTTTGGAATGTATTGTTTCTTGTTTGTTCAAGGCCTTTGGATGCATCATTAAATTACTAGTTTAAGATCTCTCAAATTTGTGATGTAGTCCTATATTTTTTCTCAGGTTTGCTTTAAATATGTCCCATAAATTTTGGCATTTTTAATTTTCATTTAGTTCTAGAAATCTTTCCTTCTTGATTCTTCTTTAATCTAATTATTACTTGATAGTGTGCTGTTTAATCTCCAGAAGATTGTGCTCTTTTCTGTAGTTTCTATTGCTTTTATTCCATTGCAATCACATAGAATGCAAGATGTTACTTCAATTTGTCTATATTTGTTGGGAGGGGAAGAAATAATGGAAGAGCAGGAAGTAGTGGACAGTTTTGACAGACAGGACTGTGCCATTGCACACATGAAGTCACCGTGTCTGTGTATGCAGACACCACACAAAACCAGACCAGACAAAATCCTATAAGGGTGGGAGAGGAACTCATGAAATTTCATCCATAGCTGAGAAGCTATTGGTAATTTATGGCTTTTAGGAGAGTGGGAGTCAAGTTTTCTTCAGGGATGAGGCTCCTGAAAGGATACTCATGCTCCAGTAGATATCCTACACTCAGGCACATACCTATGTGGATACTAAGTGAACACAGAGTTTTGTTTTCTTAGAAGACATAAAGTTGCGAGGGAAAAGTTGTGGGATAATAAGGGTAGAAGGGAGGAAAGTTTTGATTAAAATGAACTATATGCATGACTAAAATCATCAAATAATAAAGAAAATGTTTTTTTTAAAAGCCCACAAAAATGAAATTCCTTCTACTCCTAGCACAATGGCCAAGAAAATCTTAGCTCAGACTATAGGAAACTAGTGGGGATTTCCAAAGAATTAATAAAAATCAGGAAATATTAACATCAAAATTAAATCTGGAAGAAAATAAAAGAAAAATGAACGACAATATTAAAGAAGGAATAAAAGAATTCAAAGGAACATTTTCTATGCTCCAGGACCTCAGCAGAAAAATCCCTATACTGGGAAACTCAAGGGCAAACACCAAGCAGTGGCAATAGAATGTCTTAGGGTCAGTAATCATGTCATACTGTCGTTTTCAGCTGTGATCTCACATGGTACTTAAAGATTTTTAAAAGAATTTCTACAACATCATATCATAAAAAGTAAAAAACAAAATTAGAAAGATTCTCCCAACTTAAAACCCTCAGGCCAGATAGATTCAGCACAGAATTCCACCAGACTTTCAAAGAAGAATTAACACTAACACTCCTCAAATTGTTCTATAAAATAGAAAAGGAAGGAACACTTCCAAATTTGTTTTACTAAGCTAGCATTTCCCTGATACTAAAACCAATCAAAAACCCAACAAAAAGAGAAGTATATAGGCCAATCTCTCTGATGATCATAAACACAAAAATTTCCATTAAAATGTTTGCAGACCAAATTCAAGACCACATCCAAAAGATAATTTGACTTCATCCCAGAGAAGCAGGAATGGTTCTATAAGTGTAAATCAGTAGATTTAATCCACCACAGAGACTCAAGGACAAAAACCACATAATCAACTCATTGGATGCCAAAAATGCCTTTAAGAAAATCCAACATCTCTTCATGATAGAAGTCTTGGAGAATCTAGGGATAGAGGGTACATAATTCAACCTAATAATGACAATATATAAGACCCCTGTCAGCTGGTCTGATGTCACAATTGTAATTAAAACAAAGATTATGTGAATGTTAAGTTTATATTTGTAAAGTCAAGGTTTTTGTACAAAACTTCTGCCTTTCCTCTTTGATAGCTACAGAATTACACTAGCATTATAGGCAGGGTGGTAATCCTACAGATGTTGCAACTGGGTTAAGGGAAAATTATTTGTTAATGTACTTTGTAAGAATACACTCACATATGCAGCATACACCCCCCACACACACACACACTACAAGCTCACAACAAACATCATGATAAATGGAGAAAAACTGGAATCATTTCTGCTAAAATCAAGAACAAGACAAGAATAGCCACTCTTTCTATTCTTCTTCAATAAAGTACTTGAAGTCCTTGGTGGAGCAATGAAACAAGGGTATAAAGGGTATACATATAGGAAAGATAGAAGTCTAATACACCTATTTGAAGATATGATTCTACACATAAAAGATCCCAAAGACTCCACAGGGAAACTAGAGCTGAAAATACATCCAGCAATGTTGTAGGATACAAAATTAACAAACAACATCTGTAGTTTTCCTGTATACAGATGAAAAACATATCAAGAAACCATAGAAACAATCCATTCACAGTAAGATCAAAAAATATCTTGGAATAGAGCTAATCAAAGAAGTTAAAGACTTGTACAATGAAAACTTTACACATTGAAGAAAGAAATTAAAGACAATACCAGAAGATGGAAAGACATCTCATGCTCATAGTCTAGTAAGATTAATAAGGTGAAAATGCCCATCCTACTAAAAGTAATCCATGTATTCAATGCAATCCCTATCAAAATTCCAGTGCAATTTTTCACAGAAACTGAAAAAAACTCTATTAATATAGTAATACTACTGGAGGTATCAACATCCCAGATTTTAAATTATGCTACGGAGCTATAGTAACAAAAACAGCATTGCACTGGTAGGAAAATACACATTGATCAATGGAATAGAATTGAGGACTCACATACAAGCCTGTGCTCCCATGGCCATTGATTTTTTTGTATATAATTATTTTATTTGAAATGCATTGGTGGTGTGCCTGCAAGTATGTTTGAATCAGATTCCCTGGAAGAGGAGTTATGGACAGCTGTGAGCTGCCATGTGGCTGTTGGAAATTGAACCCTGGTCCTCTGGAAGAGCAGCCAGTGCTCTTAACCACTGAGCCATCTCTCCAGCCCACCAGGCCACTCCTTCAGCCCAGTGACTGGTTCTGGTAATTTCCAAAACTTAAGATACATAGCCAAATATGTGGTATGTTAGTGGAGAGAACTTTGGAAATGACCATTTTCATCAAGTCTGGGACTTAGCCATATCTACCATGTAGGCCCTAGTTGAAGCAGAATATTACCAATACCAAATTGATCTTATGTCTGGAAATTGAAGGGTAATAATACCTGCCAGGCCATTGTGAGTATTAAATGTGATAATATATGAAGTATCTAGTGCTTAATAGTTTCTCAATAAATTTGTCTCTTTCCCATTCAAAAGTAAACATTAAAACAACCTAGATGACATAGACCTGTGCTCAAACCTACCATTTTAAAAAAAAATATGAAAATACATTTTGGAGAAAAGACCAATGTCAAAAAATGGTGCCCGTCAACTTGGATGGCTTTGTGTAGAAGACAGTAATTAGATGCTTTACTCTCACCATTTAAAAAACTCAACTCCAAATGGATCAAGGAACTCAACACAAGACCCCATCCCATCAAATTGCTAGAAGAAAAAAGCAGGGAGTACACTTCAAGTTATAGGCACTAGAAAGAACAGGGATTTCTTTTATAGCTATCTATTGACATAGCCAGATTGCAGGATTATACAGCACTTTGTCTTTTAACTGCAAAAATTAATAAGGAAATGTAGAGTACATACAATCACACAGTACTTAAGTCCTGAGTTCCCCAGGAAGCCCATATTTTCCCACCTTTCAAAGTTCTCCTGTTTTCCTATGGTGCTATGTCTAGGGATTTTTAAAAATATAAGGGGGAGGCAGACAAAATATGGAATCAGTCCATTTTGGCAGAATTAGAGATTTTATTCTTTATTATTTTTGTTTGTAATATGTTTGCTAGGTGACTAAATGCTAAGTGTAGATGGTATTTAAAGAACACTGTCATTTGTAATTCCTCTAGAAGATTACAACATATCTGGCTAGCTAGATATACTTGCATCAATACATATGTTATATAGTGTTACATGACATTTATGCCATTCAAAGTGTTAAAACTGCTAAAGTAGAAATAGTTCAGTATGAAGCCTCCCTCCATCCTGGAATGGTTCAAGTCCCCAATCATTCCAGGATTCTTTTGAAGCAACAGGACCTCTGTCTACTGTGGCTCCTAGGGCCATGCTTGCTGCACAGAAGACGGATTGGGTGAACAGAGAGCTGTATTCCAACAGTGAAGATGAGTGCTGCCTGATCCAGTGAATCCTGTGACTGGCCTCTGGAAGATTCAGGTGTGTACTGAACTCATGTGTGTGGGCAGAAGGCTGTGCTGTCTGAAAACGCACTGACCACCTACTGGGGACAATGAGGATCCTTGGACATGTTTCTGCTCCTACGCATTCAGAATGGGGGTCAGGAGTGAGAGACAGAGAACAAGGCACTTTCTGTGCAAATCCAGAGAGACCAGAGAAACAACTGTGAAGTACAGGGGCTACTGAAGGTGACACAGGCATGCCACCTCATGAAAGAAGACCTCTTTGCCAATCTGTTTGAATCTTGTGTACAGAGAACATTTTACATCTACATTCTACAAAGCAGAAGAAAATATTGTGAAAATCTGTCTTTATTGGTACTGTTATTCCAATGCCAACGATATAGAGAAACATAATTTTCCACAGCCCATCTCCATGTGGCTCCTGGACAAGGATGGCATTCTAGGGTTCCTCCACATCCTTCATGGAAATGTGGTCCTGGATCCCAGGTGGTGCGCTCCTGAGCATCGCTTTCTTCTCACTGGCCCTCTGTTTGGCTCTCCTGTTGTTAAACCAAGTCTGAAAGCAGAGGAGAACAGGAAATGTCTCAGCATGCTGGGCACTTTGATGCAAAGAGGCACATCATCGGGACACTGGCATTCTGAACTGCCCATCAGCAGCTGTTTTCCAAATGCTCAGCCACCCAGGGCAGAAGCAGGCAGGGTGTGTTCAGTGTTGGAGGCCATTAGACTCTAGTTAATCCTGCCTTCTTCAAAGGAAACTGAAAACAGTACCAGCAATCACTATTTCTGAAAAGTCATAGTATGCCTGCTCCTTCAGATCACACAGGGAGAGCAGCAGCTCTGCGCTAAGTTCTGGAAGAGACTCGGTGCAAGACAAGTGCACATTTAATGTGATTTCCAAGGTGCAGTTTTATGGGTGTCTTATTCACCGATGTTGGGTCATCTCTAATGAATTAACTGGTTTTGACCGTTAAATCCCTTAGACAAGGTTTCAAGAGCTTTAATTAATTAATTAGCTGTGTATAGAGCTGCAGCATGGCTGAACAGCCTCCAGGAATTCTATTTATATTGTAGGGCAAACATCTCAACCTGTAAATATGAACACAATTTTTAGAAATAAGAAAGCCTTGTCAAATAATGTTGGATATTAGGTTAATTAAACAGGTCATTGTTTTTGAGGAAATATCCAGCATTTCATTGAAGTGTGTGTATGTGTGTGGAGGGTTATAGAGCATTGCTACTTTTGACTGAAAGGGCTTGAGAGAAAGATCCATAAGGTAAGGATTGACCCTGCTTGGTGGTTATGCTCAGAGTGCTCTTTGCAGGTGGAAAGTTGTTTAAGTGTGTGGTAAACCCAGCAGTAAGACAGGGATTTAAGAGTCCCTCACAGTGGGGGCTCCCACTTTAGTAAGTCCAAATACCCAAGGGAAGTCATAGAAACTGAGCCCCATGATTTCAGGAAGAAGTTGTGTGTGGATTTGGGATATGTGAGGGAAGGGATATTTACAAAATGTCCTCAATAAACATCAGAAAGTCTTTCCTCCTAAAGTGTCAAAGAAAGCTCTTTCTCTTAGACAGATCCCAGCCAGTCATATGTAGTCGGCCAATCATAAACACAGATCCCATTTCACACATATTTAGCTGGTCTCCCCACAGTCTCTGTCCATGTTTTATGAAGGTGCCCTCTCACAGACACACTCGAACTGGTCCCTTGCACAGCGATGTAAGCTACAGAAAAGTGGAGCCTCGTCTAATTGATAGGAAGGCCAGTCAGAACCTGAGCCGGGCATGTGGTCACCTAGAGGATGCCTCACCAAGATCTAGGCCTGCAACTAGATACACGTTTTGTGTAGCAGTTTCCTCCAAGATAATTTGGAGGAAATCTCCTGAAGACATAAGACATTCCAAATGGAGGTGAAACATTTCATAACATGGAGGAGATGGTTAAGACACAGGAAGTAAAAGGCTGGGTAGCTGCAACTGGGCTTAGTAGATATTTATTTCTGATTCCTCCTTTGTCCCTAGGAAGAGTGTCAACAGCACATCTCAGTTCCACACAACTGAGGAGAACAGGATATGAATCCACAGTCCACTGAGACACAAGATGCCATCCACAGGTTCAGTTCATGGATCATCAGGCTCAATGAGAAGACTGAAGCCACAGGATGTGGCAGCTAGTTACTGGAGCACACAGATTTTCCTGAGGGATTTCTTGGTCAGCATGCACATGTCCACACACAGGTGCATTCACATTTGCAACATTCACATGCAGAAAAATCTGTAGCCAAAGCCCTCCCATCCCAATGGTCCATCCCCTAGAGAGAGGCTAATCTGCAGAATGTAAGAGTAGTTCTAGAAATATGGAAAGCATAAAAGGAAAGTGGTCCCAAACATTTCATAAACCTAGTTACTGCCAGGAAAGGAAACACAAATGAATTCTAATTCTGTTTTATGGATGAGCACTATTAAAAAAACTTGCATCACTGCTTAACTAAAACCTAAGAAAATATTATGTGAACCTTGAAGAGTGTTGAGATAATTCAAATGAGCAATTATAGAAGCAATTTTTCAGCTCTAAGAAGAAACATAATAGTGGGATCAGGATCTATACCCGGTGCCTGTGCAGCTTTTTGGAGCTCATTACCTATGATGGGACAACTTGCACAGCCTTGGTACAGAGGGGAGGGTCTTGAACATTCCTCAACTGAATGTACCAGGCTCTGCTGAATCCCCTTATGATTTTGGAGGTGGGGATAGAGAGGTAGGTCCGGGGAGAATGCTGGGGGAAGCATGAGGAGAGATGAGATGGTGATCTGTGGTTGGTGTGTAAAATGAATAAAAATTTCTTAAAAAAATAAAATAAAAAACACAATTGACAGAATGAATTCTTTGATGAGATATTATCTGCATATGACATCATGTCACATACAGAAAGAATAATAAATGGGGAAGATTTCCTAGATTTGAGTCATCTTCCACACACCCGTGGTCAGCATTGTTAGGGACACCTGAAAATCGGTGAGCCAGCTGTTCCCAGGTTGACTCTACCATGGGGCCTTTGTTGCTCACAGGACAGGATACACTGACCCCTGCACTGCCCACTTAGTCACAGCTCACTATGTCCTTTCTCTGCTCAGCACTCCATGGTCTGAGCTTTCAAGCCATCAAGTGAAAATCATGTCTTTGGCAGGAAAGTCAGAGGCTGCCACCTAGCTCATCTGAACCGGAGCTGCTCTCTCTGTCTGTCTCTCTGTCTCTGTCTCTCTGTCTCTCTGTCTCTCGCTCTCTGATTCTCCATCTATCTCTCCCCTATCTCCCTCTCTCTTTTTGTGTGTATACTGGTGTCTTGTGTAGAAATAATGAAGAGTGAGCCCCTCTCTGAACCAGGAAAGGAGTGGACAGGTCATGGATCCTCCCTTCAGTCTTTCAACCAGCCACATGACTTTGGAGTGTTCTTGCTTTACTCCTCTGGTATGCTGTATCTCAGCAACAGGTCCTGGAGCATTCTTGCTGTATCCAGGCCATAGGTCCTATCCCTGGTTACAGGACTCACCCTACAAGGACTCAGTAAGGACTCTTCCTGCTGTTTGTTAGAGACACATGATCAAGAGAGACAAGGGTCGATTTAGAGGGAGGCCAGGACTGGGAGCTGGGTGGAAAGACATCTAGAAGGATAGTATCCTGATGAAGGAGAGTCTGGGGTGGCAGAAGTGAGCTCCAGGAAAGGGTAGCTCTGATAGAGATGGTAGAGGAATGGCCAGGAGATGGTCTGGAGACAAGATGGGCCACTTTTGGTGGCAAGGGGCCTGAATAGAACTCAAGAAAGACATCTCTCTCTCTGGAACATCCAATGGGGAGCCTCAGGACCCTTCTTCCTGATGCCTCCAGGTCCCCAGTGAACCTCTCTCTCTCTCTCTCTCTCTCTCTCTCTCTCTCTCTCTCTCTCTCTCTCTCTCTCTCTCTCTCTCTCTCTCTCTCTGCTTCTCCTTGTGTGATCTCCCCCATGAGCCCTTGGAGATTATCCTAAGATAAAGATGATTGCAAAATACCATCCTGAAGTCAGTTAGGAGCAGAGGCCGTGGTCGTAGTGGCAGCTGCAGCAGTGAGTATGTGTGGAGGCCTGGGGGCGGGTCAGGAAGGAAGAGGGAGCTTCACTGGTGTAGGAACTCTTCCTTCCTATAGAGAAACATTTGAAGCTAGAAGCAGCCAGGAACTCAGGCTTCCTGGAGACAATCTGAGGCCCCTGGAAACCACTGCTTTCACTCCACCCTTACAAGACAGAGAAGTTTTCAGACTATTCTAAAACCAATGGGACTGTAGAATAAGAACTGACCTCAATGAGGTCTACACAGCCTGGGGCAGGGGCTGTGCTCAGACTTCATTCCTCCTTCTAGATTCCCTTCCTCCTCTTCCTGACCAAAGACAAACTGGGGATCCAAGGCTGCTGGGCCTGTCAGCTTGCACATCACCTTGTTCATCATATCTCCTGGAGAGCTCAGGGTGGATTTTCTTTGCAGTAGGTGATGGTTATTACAGAGACCCACAGTTGGTCCATGTGCAGCAGCACACAAGAGAAGGTGGAGCACTCAGGTCTAATGGGACATCTCTGTTATACCCCTTGCTCACAGGCATCGGGACCATGAGGGTGACTGGTGGAAGTTTCTTAAAGCCAGGGGAACTAGTTATCTGTACTGAATTATTATTTGCTAGACCTGAAAAGGGGAGACCTCAGGTTCAGGGCCACAGATGCTGCCCTAGTGAAATTCTGATACCTGTTACTACAGCAAGGGCTCTCAAATCAGCATGCTGAGAGACATCATAAAGACTCAAAAGCAAACTAGCATGTACCTGCAGCAGGCAAGGTCCCTGGAGCACTCACATTCCCAGAGACTGAAAATAGACTATGGATTGCAATGGAAGGAGAGCACGGTATTGGGACAACACCATGCAGTAAGTTTGGGATTGTACACCTAGGCCATAGCTCTCCATCTCACTAAGATGGACTTTGTTTATTTGGACCTGCAGCTTCACATATGCAAAGAAGAAGTACAACTTTTCTATGCACTGACTGACTGTTCCAGAACATTGCCAGGGACCCAACCTTGTTTACAAATTAGAGCTGCTATGAAGCAAAGGTCCAAAAACTTGAGTACTGAGGGTTCTCCAAGGCAGGTGACAAAATACAATGAGAAGACATATTAGTCAAGATCTCAGAGCAGGTGAGAATGAGACCATATGCTCCCTGAGCTGGAATGGAAGAAATGAGACAGAAACCTCCCTGTGGCCTGGATGGATGGATTCTCCTCTCCCTCTCAAGCATCAGGACGCTGGCCAGTGTGGCCCCTAATGCCCTGGATTTCCACAGAGAGTGTGCAAACCACTCATCATGTACCCCTTCCTCCCACTGTCAAACCTGGGACAAGTCTCTGGGAAGTTTCCACCTCAGTCTAAGGTGGGACTTACTGGAGTATGGGTGTGAACAGCCATGACTAGAAACACAGTGTCCTGTGCTGGGGACTTGCCCCACCTGACATTACAAATAATTGTTCCACATAGATGGGGTGAGTTAACAAGGCCATGATGAGGGGACAGAGAACCGTGTGGGGTCAGCATGAAGCAGCATAGCACCTGGAAATCTTCCTCACTCGGCAAGGCATAGTGACCACAGCTTGCCAGTGTCACCTCCTACCATAAATGCCATTTCTTGAATAGGCTACTGTTGTTCAAATACTTATACCCACATATTAGTAACCTCTAAAACAATGGAACCAACATACTGAGAATCCACCTCTTTATTGCTGAGATAATTGCAGGGAAGAAAGGGATGTCATGGCCAGCATGGGTGGCCGAGACACTGGGGGCAGGGCCAGGTTCCAGGTCATCTGGCTCACAACAGAGGTGGCACTCATGCGCTGCTCCAAAATCTTCAGGGATCGTTGTTTTGGGGACGAGGTGGTGCATCAAACAGCATCAATAGTCTAGTGCTTCTTGAAACTGGCTCTCCTGGTCCTAAACCAATCCTACAAGCAGAAGAAAGGGTTGCTTTAGTACACTGAACTGTACCACCACTGAAGAACACATCCTGTAACCATGTATACTGGCTCAATTTTACTAACATTTTAGAACATATATGGAACCCCTCCCTGGGCCAATGGGTGTTAGGTATGTGCTCGAGGACAGAGTTACTCCCATAGCAAAATACCATATTTCTGATTGCTTAGAAACTGTTTATCTATCTAACCCCAAGAAAGACTGAAGACTTACCGCAAGTGTGTACTGATTGTTCAGAATGCTGGAAGCAACAGGTTTCATTTTCATTGAAACAGTCAAACACCCCCATGAAGCAACTTAGGACATGGACCACCACACCCAGTCCTTCAGCTATGGAATGGACCCAGAATATTTCCTCTTCTCTCCATCAATTGATAGTTTTAATGCATTCTTTCAGGAAAGAATGCAGATCTAGCTCGTGAGTTGTTCCTGGTCCCTGGTGTGTATTGAAAAGTATCAAAAAGTGTACTCTTGGAACCCCGGAGAATTATCTCAAGGCCCATAGTTGTCTGTGAAAGGCTCCATGGTGATAGCCTTTTGTGAGTATCCAGAATGCACATTTTATGAGACAAAGGGCACTTCTTCCTGCTCTATGTTTCCTCCCTAGCCTCCAAGCATACTATCTATAGGCCTTTTCCCTTGAGGGCATGTGGTCTGGAAAAGCCAGGGCTGATTGTAATGCTGAGCAGAGTTCACATTCATAACCAACAAAAGACAGGTAAAAGGGCTATAGACCGTTTGAGCTTCCTGGTCCCAGTATTGGTTCAGAACTAAGCCAGGCATGTGCCATTTACAGACTAGAACAAAAGAAGTCTGAGAAAAGGTTTTCTGATACACACAGAGTGAAAGAGTTGAAGGTGGGTAAGAACATGGTCTCTTCACTTAAGTGAGGCATGCGGGCTGCACAGCCTTCAGAAGGTCATGGAGAACACACTATGTTCACTGAGGGTTAGACAAAGCACCTTGGTATCTTAGGTGTCAGGTGTCCAGGTTTGCATTTCCTGCCTGAGAAAATGGAGGTCTTTCATCATCTTGAGCCTAGCCTGGATGTGGACTTGTCTGGCATCCTTGGGATACAACTTCAGGGTTCCAAATTGCTACACCTCTAGACAACACATCACAAGATGTGGAGCCCTCCCAAACTATTATTATTTTTAGAATACTGACCAGTATATCTGCTTCCGGCACACCCATCCATCTTGCAAGATCCTTCCTGAAGTGAAAAGATTCCAACATTTAGGCTTTGTGGTAGAACTGTCCTGTTTATAAGGACACGTCCTGTTTGCTTTTAAATGTTTGTGTCCACACTTGAGACACACACACACACACACACACACACACACACACACACACACACACTATTCCTCACACCTACTTTGAGACTTACTTTAGTAACAGGTTTCTTTCAGGGATCAAATTAATGGTAATCCCCAAACACAGGTATGTCCTCTATGTCCTTAACATGTAAAGGTTCATTAAGAGAGTCTCCATGATGAAAAGTGTTAGCCAAATTTTAATCTGAGGTGAAATCCCTCCTGCATTTTCCCAGCCACACCTCAGGCTTCTCACTCATTCTTACAGACTCATTTAGAACAAGCACTGTCTAAATTTCCCACTCACGTGCCCCTTAAACAGGCAACAAAACACAATCTTTCTAGATGGACTAGGGCACATCCCCCTACTCCAGAATCCAATTTCTGCTGGAAGGTCCAGACAAGGTGGCTTTGTTTCTAGAGGAAATCAGTGGTTCAGGGAGCACCAAAGGGCAGCCTGGACACACACCCTGAAAACTAGGCCCAGAGCAGGGCATTCTGCTTACCTTACTTGAAAGCTGGGGTAGCGAGTCTCTTCGAAAAGACGCTCCAGGTCCTGCAGCTGAGACCTGGTGAATCTGGTGCGTCTCTGGAAAGGCTGCCTCTCCCCAGCCTGGAGACTCTTGGTGCCCTCAGGCATTGCCGCCTCTTGCTGAGGCTGCTGTTGAACACCGCTGCCATGACCACCTTCTGCGGGGATCCCCTTGTCCATGGGGCCAGAACTACCATCGCCAGCATGTGCTCCTTCCATTTCTTCTTGTTTTTTTTCTCCCTCCTCGACCATTCCTGTGGCTTCCTGAGTAAGACCGGACTGAGCAAGCTCTTCTTGAGCAGGCTTGCTTGGGGCAAGTTCTCCCAGAGCACGTTCGCCCTGAGCACGCTCACCCTGAGCAAGCTCGCTCTGTACAAGCCCTTTCTTGCCTTCTTCCTCTCCAGCCTTCAGGACCATTGCATTCCCACCTACAAGTGAGAAAAACACAAAAATAAAGATCTGAGCTACATGGCCCATGGATCATTGGAAAAACCTAGAGAAGGACCACTGGCAGAGGGGGGTAACTGAAGCACCTGGCCACTGGCCTTTCCACCAGATTTGCTTCCCGGACTTCACCCAATTCCAGTCAGAACCATTTTTACTGACCATGCTGTTGTTCCTGGTTCTCATCAGCTCCTGGACTCAGCATTCTGTTGAAACTGTGGCAGTAACCCTGACGAGTCTCTGTACCGGGAATCTTTCGATCAGACTTGAGTTCTGAAGCTTTAAAAGCCACGTCCTCGCTGTCTGGTGCCAGATGTGAACAGCTCTGCCTCTTGACCCAGAAGGCTTGTCTTCTGGAGATGCAACGTAATTACAATGTGTCCAATCACATTCTGGCCTGCACAGCCTCAGTGGCTGTGGGCTTGTCCTCTGAGGTGTCTAGCCAGAAGCACTTTAGGGCTGAAAGAGCAGGGAGTACTTTAAAAAATGCAGTGACTGTGTGTGGTGGGGGTGCGGACCTGTGGCTCTGGTTTGCTCCTTAGCTGACACCTCTCATTTTGGGTAAGGCTCGACTGTTCAAATTCAGTCACAGGGAGTAACACAAAGACCTTCTCAAACTCAGCTGGCCCTTGAGCCCAGATAAATCATTTTATTAAATTATGGAAATGTCCTGCAAACAAAATGCCCCAATCTTGGTTGTGCTGTCTTGAAGAGCCCTGTATGATGGCAAATATGTGGGTAGGTCAGGGCAAGATCCTCCTGAGAGACCGTGCTCCCAACAGAGCTGAATTCCACTGGTATTCACAAGCTCATTCTGATGGTGGAGACCTTGCTCTACCTAGCTGTGCTTGCCCAAGGTCCTAGGGTGACCCAGATACCTGAGGACATCAAAGATCGACCCTAGGCACTGGCTCCAAACCTGTCTCACAGCTGTGAAGGTGAAAGACAGGAGGAGTAAGCAATTCTGGATTCAGCTCTACAAAGAATCATTGCAGGAAAGGACAGAACTGAGAAAAAGTTAGAGAGACTCCCCAGAGTAGGTGACATTCCCAAAATTTAAAAGAGCCACTGAGCTCTGTCATTTCATGGTTTCTGTTTTTAATAGGATCATGGAAGAGTCTGGACAATGTCTGAGGTAATTGGTAGGAGATGGGTTAGTTCTCTGTGATAGCATAGACTGAGATACTGGAGGGACCAAGGTCCACATGGTCTAGCCCACACCAAGGAGATGATCATGCTCTGGTCACCTATTGCCCACCTAGTGAGGGGTGGCTCAAACCCCTCCCACCACAGGCCCCTTTGTCCATCCCTGACTAGGGCTTTGTGAGTTGTGGGTCTTGACTGTCTGGTCACCATTAGACACTGGGTGGTCTTCTGTCCTCTGACATTTCATCTGTCCCAGGTGCTTTTATTTATCCTCAGCTCTCGTTCTTCTCAGTCACCAAGAAGCAGCTGTAACTGTCCTTCCTCTTCTCCCTATCTCCTGTGTGATTATGAAAGGCTTTCCTGAAACACTGAAATGGAAGGCATTCTTAGACACAGACTTTACTCACTCTCACAATTAGCTGCTGGAGAAGCTAGGCTATATAAGGAGGCAATAGTGCCATGTGTGCTTTCCTAAAGGACTTGGTGGCCTGGTTGGACTGCCCACACTAGCTGGGAGCCCTGTCTTTATCAGTGTGAGACAGCTTGACTGTCCTACTGATCGCAGAAACTCTTTGTGTCTCATCTTCAGTGTTCCTGGCTTGGCTGTTTCAAACCAACCCTCCTTTTATCCCTAGCATCCCTGCAACATATGCCAGCAACTTAGAAATTTGAACGTGAGTGCTTTTCCCTCAGTAAGTACAGAGACATAGCTCCTGCATCCATATCAACCCCGGATTCTGAGATAAATTTCCCAATGTGCTGTTTTCAGGGTTGGTGTGAAGCAGATAAGCAATCATGCATTCAGGGTGCCCCAGAGACTGTTCATTTCCTCCCCTTTCTACAGATATCACAGGACACTGGTTGTATTCTTTTATTTCTGGCAGTTTGCTCCCAGGACTTAGCAGAGAGTGTTGGAGAGGGATATTGCTCTCTGATGGGTGACTCAGCACCCTAAAAGATGGATGCTTGCTGTGTAACCCAGAGGAGCTGTGGGGTGCACTATGGGAGTAGCTAATACCATGCCCTCTGGTGGCCACAATGCTGCAGCATATTGCATGACAGAGATACTGGTGATGGGAGGAGCAAAAGGGAAACAGAGAGAAACAGGCAAGGGGAAGGCACTGTTGAGGACCACAGGCCAGTGCAGAGGCTACTTGGGACAGGTCCTCAAAAGCTGGTCTGTATATTTGAGCCTTGGTATAGCTTTGGCCTTTTTGTCACTTTCAGGGAGGCTGTGTTTAGGAGATTCACTTGGATCCCGGGGTCAGTACAAGACCATGAGCGTACTAAGGGATACCATTCCCAAGGAAGGAGAACCTGGATGCTATCCATGTGTCACCAGAGAGGGCAAGTGGTAGATGATATCTAGGCCTCCTCATAGCTGCTCAAGTGAGGAAGTTTGGTCCTTTTGAGGACTCAGATGTCCACAACCCTAGATGCTTCCCTGTGCACTATTCAACATTTGGAGGACGACACTGGTAGCTAATCTCACATTTGCTAGTATTCAGTTGATCTTGCCTTTGAAAAATGAAAATCTCTGTGTGTTTCTCTGTCTTGTCTGTTGATCTGTCTCTATGTTGCTCTCTTCTCTCCCTCTCCCCATCACTGTGTGTGTGTGTGTGTGTGTGTGTGTGTGTGTGTGTGTGTGTATAGTTTCATCCAGGTACTCTCTTGTTCTAGGAACATAGAGCATTATGATGGACCAAATGAACAAGATCCTGGATGAGGAGGAGCTTGATCATGGTGAGTCCTCTAAATATGTTTATCTTCCAGCTCATGACAACCCAGGCTGTGGTCCAGCCCCCAAGTCCAAATATATAGGATATGATGGAACTGGGGAAGGAGTGATAAGGATTATCCCCATAAGGCCTCATAGCATGCTGGGAGATGTCACCTGCCATGAAGTATAAGATTACTAAAGGCCTATGTACTGGAGATCAGTTCATGGTACCACTCTGGCTTTTCGACATGGGTCTGGGTAAGGATGAATAGGGCCTCAATTGACAGGGATAACTCCCACTTGGTCACTAGGTACAAGATGAAAGGTCAAGTCTTGTCTCAGTAAGCTCCCCGTTTTTCTTGCTCCTATGTTGTAACGTAATGGGTGCAGGTGGCACAGCTTGGCTCTCCTGTTTAATCCATGGATTCTTGTACCTCAGGGAATTTTGGTTATGAGTCCCACAGCAGGGTCTCTGTCCCCATGAGTGTCTGTCAGCAGGAGTCTTCTTTGAGGGGACCCATGTGTACTTCACTTATGCTGAGGGCTCTTTCATGGTGCCTTCACAGCATATATATATATATATTAGTAAGTTTCTATTGTATTGGGTTTCTATACTACCCCTCAAATGCATTTTAGCTTTCTCCCCTCACCTTCCCCACTGGATCCTCCCATTGCAGCCCCCATCCATAGATATCTGTTCTATTTCCTTTTCCTAACAAGGACTATCTGTTCCCTCCAGTCCTTTACTCCAGATCTACCTTCTTGGCAGAGAAAATGAACCCATTACTGTACTCCTAGACAATATCATCTGAAAGGTCTCATCTGGGACTCTGTTTTTCCTTTTTTGTTAGCTTCATCTTGCGGTAAGAAAGCTATGTGTCTTATGAATGGAATGGAAGGGAACCAGGAACCTTTATGCTAGGCAGTCATCATTTTTAGAGATGGGTTGTTTACTGGGGCCAAGGACAACAAAAATGGTCCCTTGCATGAGAGGTTGACCCTCTCATGAATGATGCCAGAAATATCTTAGGTATAAGCAGAAGCATCAGGGACTGTGATTACAGGCCATGGGAAAGCATGGGTTAACCTCATTACCTGGGAACTAATCCCCAAGGAAAACTACCATACCATGCCAGCATCCCCTTTCCTAGAGACACTCCTCTAGGCAGAGGACTGAAAGTGAGGGGGCGGTTATTCAACTTCTATTGAAGCTCTCTCATGTTGATTTCATTTATAAGTTGATCCAGGTTTTCTGGTGGCACTGTGCTATCATGCATCCTGAAAAGGTGGATATAAATTGGACACATAGAGCCCTAGGGGAGAGGAATATATATATGCGTGTGTGTGTGTGCGTGCGTGCGTGTGTGTGTGTGTGTGTGAGACAGGGTTTGTCTGTGTAGTTCTGGCTATCCTAGAACTCACCCTGTAGACCAGGCTGGCTTTGAACTCACAGAGATTCGCTTGCCTATGTCTCCCAAGTGCTGGGATCAAAGGTGTACACCACCACCACCCGGCTAAGAATTTCATATTCTATTTAGTTCAGCTGTGGCTGGAATATCCCTTAGGTGATGAGGAATTCTGATCATAGGAAAGCAGTTTTAACTATAATATTATTCTTAAATTAGACCTGTTCTGTAGGAGGGAAGTGACATGGATTGAAATTCCTTATGTTCAGCTTTCCTTTTATCTAAAAGCCACCCTGTGGAAATCCCTCTCCTGAGAATTCTATGCTTCCCACAGGCCTTCAACTCTCTGTCCATACTTTCACTTTCTCTCTCTCTCTCTCTCTCTCTCTCTCTCTCTCTCTCTCTCTCTCTCTCTCTCTCTCTCTCTCTCTCTCTCTCCTGCAGCCCCCTCAGTCTTCAGGAAATCTAGTCTCCTTTACTCAGGAGACCCACTCCTGACTAGTCACCATGCTGCCCCTTCCCCACTCACAGGAATGTTACTCCATGGAAGTGAATGAAAGGAAATTCTGACCAGAATGATTTCATCTCTCATTTTCCTTCTCAGAGCTAAGAGATATGACAGGCCATGGGCAGCTAAACTGAGCAAATATAGACTTTTAAACAAATTACTCGGCCCTATGATTTGGCCTGGAAAGATGTGATGTTACTTCTAGGACAAACTTAGACCCCATTTGAGGAATAAAAGGTCAGAGGGAACATTTGAGGAGAATATTGGAGGATTTGTATAAGGGAGCCACGAACTGCCACCTCCCCCAACTCATATTACTATTGAAAATTGACTGACTTCCCTTGTATTTGAGATGCAATATTTACTCCAGAGTTTTAATAGATGAAGTTTCCCACACAGACAGACTAAGAGCAACAAGTTAAAATTCGTCGGTTATGGGTATTCATGCATAGCCATGTCAGTGAGGACAAGTTGTTTACTAGGCTTCTTCTTTTATCCTTGCTAATGGAAGACAGAACGCAGGGCACTTCTGTGTCATTGACTCCTTGCTAATGGAAGGAGTAACTAATCTAACCAGCCATTACTTTCCTTGTGCTCACTGAGAAGGGAAAGATAAGGGGAAACCTCAAGGGTGCTCTGGAGGACAAAGAAGACATGGGAAGCATTCTGATACACGTTCCTTGTGTCATACAGAGGGGCAAGATCACTCCAGGCTATAGCAACTAGCCTGTATTGGTTAGAAAGAATGCCTGATGTTTCTCTGCACTCATCTGGTCTAAAATTAAGACTAAAGGATTTTAAAAGAGACTCCTAATGGGAGATATCAAAGTAGTATATTATCCTAAAACTTAATCTCCATAAAGGGAGGATAATTAAGTTTTTCAGGTTCTCTGCCTCTACTTACATGCTTGCTTAAGGTTTTCAAACAATTGGTCACTCCAAATCCATCAAGAGAGGATTTCAGGTTGGATCTGGTAAAGGCAGATACGTCTGTTAGCTCCATTCTGCTTAATCATGACTGCCAACTGTTGTGCACCTATGACCTGATAAAGTTAGAAAACAGAGGGTGATCCTTTGAAATCAACTGCTGAATCAGCTCCAAAGAAGGAAATGCTTTCTGTCTCTTTTCAGTCCCCATTTCCAACAGATAAGACTCATTTGGACAAGTCTTTGCAGGTTATAAGGAAGGACAGATGCTTAGAGTCCAGCCTGCAGTTGCCAAACTCAGCATTAAGTCTCTTGTCCAGTGTACATCACCAAGTAATTTCTTTCTTCTCTGATTCTTCTAAGAAGTAAACATTTTCTACCTTCAGTGTTATAGAGACACGTGGCTGTTTTGTAAATAGGTTACATTGGTAAATTGCCAAGAAGCTGGTATGAGAGACAGGATTTGACCCTCTCCCACCTTAGACCCCAGAATGGTGTGACAAAGTGTTCTCCAAAGCCACTTCCCCAAGTCAGGCTTGCCCTCCCCCACCCCACCCCCCACCCCAAATCTGTGACAGGAAAAAGAAAAATAGCAAAACAGCTCAAGAGTCAAAGCATCGTGTCCTTTAGAACATCTAAAGGGGAAACCATTTCCAACAGAGGTTACTGTTATATCAGGAGGTAAAGATGTCTCAAGTGCATACAGATTAAAAGTATCTTAATCAGTAACTCTAGTAAGATAGGTTTAACAGGGCTTGCTTCCTCAATTAATTCCTGGTGGATGTTGTGAGCATCAATTTGACGATGCTCCACTATGTATCTGTTCCTCCTCTGTACTCACTATTTATATTCACTCAAAACCAAAAGTGTGGTATGGTAGATTGTTTTCAGACTGTATAAACTACAAAATAATGAGCAAAAAGATTTGGAGCAGGAGCTAGGGAATCAGACTGCAAAACACTGCTGAGGCCAGAAGAGGGGACCAAATCCTCTGGGTTACAGATGGTTGTGAGTCACCCTGTGGCTAGGGATTAAACCAGGGTTCTCTGGAAGAGCAGCCAGTACTTGTAACCACTGAGCCATCTCTCCAGCACCCCTACTTCTGTTTTGAGGAGGAACCAAAACAATGTAAAAATCACATTCAAATAAAAAGCAAACAAATAATATGGCTAATATTACACAGATGGGAGAACAGGATTTTAAGAAAGAATGCCTAAGCCGAGCAAGGATGGCACACACCTTTGAATTTAGAACTTAGGAGACAGAGGCAGGCACATCTCGGAGAGTTAGAGGCCAGCCTGGCTTTTTTTCCTCTTTTTTTGAGATAGGATTTCTCTGTGTAGTTTTAGAACCTGTCCTGGATCTCTGTCTGTAGACCAGGCTGGGCTCAAACTCACAGAGATCCACTTGGCTGTGCTTCCCGAGTGCTGGGATTAAAGATGTGCGCCACTACTGCCCAGCGAGGCCAGCCTCATTTACAGAGTGAATTTCAGGACGGCCAGGGCTGTTACACAGAGAAACTGTGTCTCAGAAAACAAAACAACAGCAAAAGAATGCCCAAAATGGAAAAAAAAAAGACAAAAACGCAATGCCCTGAACCTTTGATGAGGAATAGAGGAGTCAAGAGTTCCTTTTTTTAAAATCAGGTTTCAACAGTAACTCTTGATAGATTCCAGGATAGAACTGGAGAGAGAGAATATAACTTTCCTGGCCAAATGTTTAGATGCACAGTCCTCTCTATCCCAGCCATTACGGGGTTAACGTGAGTATTTGAGGTTCTGGATATTCTTTCTTTGCAACTCTTTCTTGTTTATATGGAGTACTCCCTAATATCAAGGAGCCAAAGGATGCTTCTAAACTCCCTAGCTGTCATGGGCTTACTCTTTTTCTGAAGCTCCCCTCCCCACCATGTGCCTGCCTGTAGCCAGGTGGCTGACCTCAGCGTAGCCTCAAGCAGCATGGCTTTTGTTCTTCTCTTCATCCTCTTCCTCCCTTGCAGGCAGCTGTGAGGTTTGCAACTTACCTGCCCTGAGGTGTTTTTTTTTTAACTACAATAAATTGTTCATCAACTTCTATTTGAGTCTGTTCTTTTCCTTTAACTTCCATTTGTGTTTGTTTTTAAATTATTTTACTAATGAAACTAAGAAATCCAAAGAGAGGACTCTGGTTTCTTGAGAACCATATTGTGGCTCTGCAGAGATACCCAGAATTTCCAGAAACATTCCTTTCCTGACTTTTAACTTTTTAATTGGCAGAGAAAATAAGCCAAATTCTGTACTCTCTGATGGTATCAGAACCCACTATTGGTATTTGGCTAGATGGTCATGCTGTCAAAGTACCTACTAAATATTTATGTTTATTATACCCACATACCCAGGCTGCTCTCAACCTTGATCAGAGCTTCTTTTTATAGTGGGCAGCAGTCAATGGGGAGATACATAAGGGGCCAAAGTGCCCAGAATAAAAGACTCAGTGCTTAGCTCTAATTGAAACCTCTACAATTCCTCCTAACACACACCAAGGCTTAAGGAATACTATGGAAGTAGAAGTTGAAAGAATGTAAGAGCTGGAGGATGGAGAGCAGTGCTGTGAAATTGTCTTCTGGACATAACATGGCTATCAAACTCATGAACACACAGCAGCTGGGGTTACCTACAGATCAAGGCAGCCAAAATTCAGACATAGATCAGGGAAGAAATCTCCAGGTCTCACCCCTTATCAAGGAGCTATTGGCAGTTGATGGCTGCTGGTGGAGGGAACTTCATTATTCTTTGAGGCTTGGCCACTAATAGGATTCCCATGCTTCAGTAAATGGCTCTACATTCATGTACATATGGGCAGCACCAACTACAACAGTGGGTTATTAAAAAAAAAAAAAGCTAAGCCACTTTGGTTGGCAATGCTCCCCACAGAAACCATAGACTAACAAAACCTCCAGGACAAGGAGGAGAAGCTGGCAGAAGAGGAGGAAGTGGAGCCAGCAGAAGAGGAGGAGCCGACAGATGAGGAGGAAAAGGAGCCGGCAGAAGAGGAGCCAGCGGAAGAGGAGTGGCCGAGGGGAAGAGGAGGGGCCAGCAGAAGAGGAGGCGCCGAAGGAAGAGGAGGGGCCGGTAGAAGAGGAGGAAGTGGAGCTAGCAGAAGAGGAGCCAACAGAAAAGAAGGAAGAGGAGCCGGCGGAAGAGGAGGAGCTGGCAGAAGGGGAGGAGCCGGCGGAAGAGGAGGAGGGGCCTGCGGAAGAGGAGGGGCCGGCAGAAGAGGAGGAGGGGCCGGCGGAAGAGGAGGAGGGGCCTGCGGAAGAGGAGGGGCCGGCAGAAGAGGAGGATCCGGCGGAAGAGGAGGAGGATCCAGCGGAAGAGGAGGGGCCAGAGGAAGAGGAACCGGCGGAACAGGAAAAGGGGCCGACGGAAGAGGAGGGGCCAGCGGAAAAGGAGGAGTAGCCGGCAAAAGAGGAGGGGCCGGACGAAGAGGAGACGGCGGAATAGGAGGGGCCGGCGGGAGAGGAGCGTGCGGAAGAGGAGAGGCCGGCGAGAGAGGAGGGGCCGGCGGAAGAGGAGGGGCCAGAGGAAGAGGAGGCGGCGGAATAGGAGGGGCCGGCGGGAGAGGAACCAGCGGAACAGGAAAAGGGGCCAATGGAAGAGGAGGGGCCAGCGGAAGAGGAGGAGTAGCCGGCAAAAGAGGAGGGGCCGGACGAAGAGGAGGCGGCGGAATAGGAGGGGCCGGCGGGAGAGGAGGGGCCGGCGGAAGAGGAGGGGCCGGCAGAAGAGGAGGAGGGGCCGGCGGAAGAGGAGGAGGAGCCAGCGGAAGAGGAGGGGCCAGAGGAAGAGGAGATTCTGGCGGAAGAGGAGGAGGATCCAGCGGAAGAGGAGGGGCCAGAGGAAGAGGAACCAGCGGAACAGGAAAAGGGGCCGATGGAAGAGGAGGGGCCAGCGGAAGAGGAGGAGTAGCCGGCAAAAGAGGAGGGGCCGGACGAAGAGGAGACGGCGGAATAGGAGGGGCCGGCGGGAGAGGAGCGGGCGGAAGAGGAGAGGCTGGCGAGAGAGGAGGGGCCGGCGGAAGAGGAGGGGCCTGCGGAAGAGGAGGGGCCAGAGGAAGAGGAGTATCCGGCGGAAGAGGAGGAGGATCCAGCGGAAGAGGAGGGGCCAGAGGAAGAGGAACCAGCGGAACAGGAAAAGGGGCCGATGGAAGAGGAGGGGCCAGCGGAAGAGGAGGAGCCGGTGGAAGAGGAGGGGCCAGAGGAAGAGGAGGAGCCGGCGGAAGAGGAGGAGGATCCAGCGGAAGAGGAGGGGCCAGAGGAAGAGGAACCGGCGGAACAGGAAAAGGGGCCGACGGAAAAGGAGGGGCCGGCAGAAGAGGAGGAGTAGCCAGCGGAAGAGGAGGGGCCGGACGAAGAGGAGCTGGTGGAATAGGAGGGGGCGGCGGAAGAGGAGGGGCCGGCGGGAGAGGAGGATCCGGCGGGAGAGGAGAGGGCGGAAGAGGAGGGGCCGGCGGGAGAGGAGGGGCCGGCGGGAGAGGAGGGGCCGGCGGGAGAGGAGAGGCCGGCGGGAGAGGAGAGGGCAGAAGAGGAGGGGCCGGCGGGAGAGGAGGAAGCGGAGCCGGCAGAAGAGAAGGAAGAGGAGCCGGCGGGAGAGGAGGGGCCGGCGGGAGAGGAGCAGGCAAAAGAGGAGGGGCCGGCGGGAGAGGAGGAAGTGGAACTAGCAGAAGAGGAGGGGCCGACAGAAGAGAAGGAAGAGGAGCCGGCGGGAGAGGAGGGGCCATAGGAAGAGGAGTAGCCGGGGGAAGAGGAGGGGCCAGCGGGAGAGGAGCGGGCGGAAGAGGAGGGGCCGGCGGGAGAGGAGGAAGTGGAGCTGGCAGAAGAGGAGGAGCTGGCGGAAGGGGAGGAGCCGGCGGAAGAGGAGGAGGGGCTGGCGGAAGAGGAGGAGGAGCCGGCGGAAGAGGAGGGGCCGGCGGAAGAGGAGGAGGGGCCAGCGGAAGAGGAGGGGCCAGAGGAAGAGGAGATTCTGGCGGAAGAGGAGGAGGATCCAGCGGAAGAGGAGGGGCCGGAGGAAGAGGAACCGGCGAAACAGGAAAAGGGGCCGACGGAAAAGGAGGGGCCGGCAGAAGAGGAGGAGTAGCCAGCGGAAGAGGAGGGGCCGGACGAAGAGGAGCTGGTGGAATAGGAGGGGCCGGCGAGAGAGGAGGGGGCGGCGGAAGAGGAGGGGCCGGCGGGAGAGGAGAGGGCGGAAGAGAAGGATCAGGCGGGAGAGGAGAGGGCGGAAGAGGAGGGGCCGGCGGGAGAGGAGGAAGAGGAGCCGGCAGAAGAGAAGGAAGAGGAGCCGGCGGGAGAGGAGCAGGCGAAAGAGGAGGGGCCAGCGGGAGAGGAGGAAGTGGAACTAGCAGAAGAGAAGGGGCCGACAGAAGAGAAGGAAGAGGAGCCGGCGGGAGAGGAGGGGTCATAGGAAGAGGAGTAGCTGGGGGAAGAGGAGCGGGCGGAAGAGGAGGGGCTGGCGGGAGAGGAGGAAGTGGAGCTGGCAGAAGAGGAGGAGCTGGCGGAAGGGGAGGAGCCGGCAGAAGAGGAGGAGGGGCTGGCGGAAGAGGAGGAGGATCCGGTGGAAGAGGAGGGGCCAGGACGAGGAGGAACCGGCGGAACAGGAAAAGGGGCCGACAGAAGAGGAGGGGCCAGTGGGAGAGGAGAGGCCGGCAGAAGAGGAGTAGCCTGCGGGAGAGGAGGGGCTGGCGGGAGAGGAGGAAGTGGAGCCGGCAGAAGAGGAGGAGCCGACGGAAGAGGAAAAGCCAGGGGAAGAGGAGGGCCCGGCGGAAGAGGAGGGGCAGGAGGAAGAGGAGGGGCCAGCGGAACAGGAAGAGGGGCCGGCGGAAGAGGAGGGGCTGGCGGAAGGAGAGGGGCCAGCGGAAGAGGAGGGGCCGGCGGAACAGGAAGAGGGGCCGACAGAAGAGGAAGAGCCAGGGGAAGAGGAGGGCGGGCGGAAGAGGAGGGGCTGGCGGAAGGAGAGGAGCCAGCGGAAGAGGAGGGGCCGGCGGAAGAGGAGGAGCTGGCAGAAGGGGAGGGCACGGTGGAAGAGGAGGGGCCAGTAGAAGAGGAGGGGGAGGAGGGGCCGGTGGAAGAGGAGGAGCCGGCAGAAGAGGAAGAGGAGGAGGATCCGGTGGAGGAGGAGGGGGAGGAGGGGCCGGCGGAGGAAGAGGGGGAGGAAGAGGAGCAGGCAGTGGCAGAGGCTGTGGCAGAGGAGGAGCGGGCAGCGGTGGTGGTAGTGTTGGCAGAGGAGGAGGAGCTGGCAGCTGGCAGAGGAGGAGCGGGAGGAGGAGAGGGCTGGCCATGCTGCACTGAGAAAGGAGGTGGCGGGAGCACCTTGGCCTGGCTGTTCATGTAAGGCAGGGAGACCATGAGTAAACTCCTTCAGAGCGCGGGCGCTGGATGCAAGCAAACTGCTGCTTATCTACCATGGCATGGACATGCCTGATCTCAAAGACTGTCTCCATTAACCGGGCTGTGCCCCAGATGCCCACTGGGATGGAGAAGGAGGAGGAATAGGAACATCACTTACAGCGAGCTATTTCAGCGCAGCAAGTATTTAGAGGGAAAAAAAGAGAGAGAGCATGGTCCTTCCAGTTCCCCTAGAAAGAGAGCAATGTCAACTATTACCATTGCTTGTACAAAGGGGAGTTTAAACAGCCCATACAGTTCATTCACATTCAGCCTTTTAACCTAGACAATGAGCAACCAGATTATGATATAGATTCAGAAGATGAGACATTATTAAATAGACTTAACAGAAAGATGGAAAGTAAGCCTTTGTAATTTGAAATTATGATTGACATGGTGGAAAAAGCCAGTTCTAACCAGGTACTGTGCCATGTAAAGTCTCTTTA
This sequence comes from Peromyscus leucopus, assembly GCF_004664715.2. Lineage (NCBI taxonomy): Eukaryota > Metazoa > Chordata > Mammalia > Rodentia > Cricetidae > Peromyscus > Peromyscus leucopus. The sequence goes on from NC_051083.1 coordinate 104,712,102, forward strand.
TAATTAAAGCAGTTAACTTTGCTTCTCCCTATCCAAGTGTATTGTGTGAATGTGCTGCATTTTACTGTTGAATTTCTTTCTTTTTTTGACATCCTAGAATTTCTATGTGAACAAAATACTTCATCATTTTCTTGAATAGGAGCATAGAGAATAATGTCCTTACTTTTTCCCGTATCAATTGTTATAGTGCCTTGATCAATTGTTATAGTGCCGCATTATTGTTATAGTGCCTTGATCCTTTGCATAGTTGCTATATTCTTGATAGTTTTGTAACTAATTTTGTTTAATTGTATTTCTGAGGTAGTTATCTTAAATCTTGTTCAATTGCCCAAATTTATACAAATTTCCATTATTTTAATGAGTTTAAAGTTTAATAACTTACATATTACTCAAAATGCTAAGGTCTAGAAAATTATTCACAAAGTAATTGAGAATTTTCTTAGTGAGCTGTTCCAAAATTTTACAAGGAATTTAAAATAACTGTCTTTCTAGAAAGAATTAAATGGAACATATCAGGAGACTTTAAGTGTTTATCCTTTTGATTTAATGACCTCGTCTCTGGAATTACTCTGCAGAAAAGTAAATAGATTGCTGGGGATGTAGCTCAATGAAAGCTCTTACTTAATATGTGTAAGACCTGATATCATCTCCTTTGCACCACAAAAATTAGAAGAGGGACATTTGCCTGTATGGTGGAATTTAATATAATTTAATGCAGACATTAAAATAATGAGTTTGAAAAGTGACTCATACCACAGGACACTGTTTAATACATGATACTAAGTTTTGAAAACAGGATGTAGAATTTACCTAGAAAACTGAGGTTTGGGTAAAACATATTTGCACATGTACATTAAGAAAAAGAAGATACAACAATGTGCCAACAATGATTGTACTGGGATGCTGAAATAATTGGGGATTTTTGTATTCTTTATGCTATTTTTGTCTTACAAGCTTGCTACAATAAAGGATGTATTGCTGCATAATTAGATTTTTAAATAAACTATTTTTAAAATTAAAAAAAAGAAGAAAATGCTTTGTTAACTGTTAGAGATTGTTCCAGAACAAAACACATTTTTTTAAGGAATGTGTGCAGTTTCTCAAAACTTGAGTTCATGTATAATTCTTGTTGGGCTGTTGGTGGTATATGTATGTGTTCATGTGTGTGCCCATGTATTTATTTATGTGTGTGCTCATATGTATATGGGGGAGGTGTATACATATGTGTGCATGTATGTAGAGGCCAGAAGTAAATGTGTAGTGTCTTCTTCAATCACTCTCCATATTTTCATGAGTCAGGTTTTCTCACTAAACCTAGAGCTCACTGATACAGTGAGAATTACTGGCCAGCAAGCTCCAGGGTTCCTCTTGTCCCCAGCATTAGGATTAAGAGCATTTGTTACTTTGCCCGACTTTATGCAGGCTCTCCTGGTTTCATGGTAAGCATTTAACTGACTGAGCCATATCCCCAGCCCAACTGTGTTTAACTCTTGAGTAACATTTCCATCTTTCTTAGGTCAATGCAAATTTCTTTAAAATTTTTCTTTCAGTTTGTTTTGACATCCAAAAGTCATCTATACAGCTGCATCCATATACTTTATTAAGTAAATGGCTGGTGAGCTGGAGGGCACCTTCACTGGCAGGGTGAAAGAGACCGAGAACCTGATTTTCCACTCTCCAGTGAGCCCAAAGGCTAAACTGTTTCAAGGAGAATGTTCAGAGTAGAGATCAGGGAACAGAGGAAGACAGAAGAACCAGAAAATACTGGAAGGCCAGAAAGGCCTTTGCTGGCAATGTTATGATCTCTTCTGTTCTAAACTTGCAACAACGTCTATAGAGATGTCCACATATTAAAATAGAGCATGGACATTGGAAGTTAGAAAAGCAAATAGAAAGTAAATGTCATAAAGATCTTGTGCATTCAGTACTCCAGAGCAGACCCCATGCCCAGGAGTAGAGAGCCAACAACAAAACGGACTCCATGTTCTATATTTGTGTGATTTTTGTTTAGGTATTTTTTTGTCATATTGATTTTCTTTCTTTTTAGTTTATTTGTGTAGTGGTTTTTATTTTGTTATATACATACATATATATATGTATATATATACATATATATATAATAACATGAAGCTGGGTGGTTAGGGAAGTGAGGAGGATCTGGAAGGAATTGGAGGAGGCAAAATATGATTAATATATTATATAAAAACTTTTAAATGAATTAAATAAATTTGAAATATGAAGAAAATTCTAGAAAGTTAGAAAGCATTTCTAAAATAAACTGGAATGGAAAACCTGAAACACACTATTAGATGCAAATTGTTGTTTAAGAGCTGAACAGATTCAGAGAAGTTAAATGATTTGGGATAGGAATATGAGTCATTTCTAATCAGGAAGTTGTCAAGGAAAACTTGATACTGCTTTAGTGGTACTGGGATTTATAATTTTTTCATAAAAGACTTTTTTGAGAAGGATTTCTCTGTGCAGCACTGGCTGTCCTGGAACTCACTCTGCAGACCAGGCTGGCCTCTAACTCTGAGATCCACCTGCCTCTGCCTCCTGAGTGCTGGGATTAAAGATGTGTGTCACCACTGCCCAGCATAAAAGACAAATTTTAACTGTCTATTTTGGTTCAAAGCCAACAGACCTAGGGTCTAGCCCTATTATCCTTAATGAACAGCTAGAACTCTATTTCTATGCACACATTTTATTTATTGTAATACTATCCCTCATAAAATTCATTTGACAATTAAATGAGGTAATAATGTTTTACATATATGTTACAAAACTGAGTTTACTATGTCTTAGGTATTTTAATGTTGTTTATTGGCTTATGCATTTTGCATGCCATTTCTGTTATATAAGACATGAGTTTTATTTTTTCTTAATTTTTAAAGTTATGGCTCAAGTGAGAGATTTCAGTAAGAAAATTTCATCCTTATGAGTCATTATAGTCATTATACTCTGCTCTAGTTCATTCCCCTTCTACATTGCCTTTCCAAATACTCTTTTTTTTTGGTGTTTTAAGACAGGGTTTCTCTGTGTAACAGTCCTGGCTGTCCTGGAACTCACTTTTGTAGACCAGGCTGGTCTCAAACTCATAGAAATCCACCTACATTTGCCTCCAAAGTACTGGAATTAAAGGTGTACACCACCGGTGCCTGGCGCCCAATATTTTTTTTGATAAAAGTAAATTTGCCCGAGTGGCAAGACTCCCTCATTGGTTGAGATCCAGGACCTGAGAACAAGCACTAGTCCATGTTCCCTACTCTGATTCTTTGAGAGCAGATGTACTTCTTGCCTTTGTGTGGGGAGTAGCCTGTGTTTCTAGGCTAGAACAGAGCACAGCAGTAGGTTCTGGAGGCTAAAAAGGGAGTACTGGCCCAATAAGGTGACTACTAGGAACTTTATGTCAGTAATAACATAGTTTTGGGCTTGTGGACCTTATGTGTAAGGGCATCCAGCTTCTAGTCAGTGTCCCTCTGCATTCTGTGTGATCCTGCAGGACCATGAGAAGGTACATGGATGCCATCTAGAGCCCCATAGCAGGGTACTCATGTGCTATACTGAATGTCCACTGGAATTTAAGTACTGCCTAAATTGTGTCAGAGATTTTTAAGGAGGGTGATAGAGGGAAAATCCATTAAATATAAACCTATTTGTGAAATAACTAGAACTATGAATCTTTTAAAATACACCTTAAGGAGTGTCAGTCATTCTGAGCTGGAGAAGGCAGAAGAAAAGACTCCTAGGCTGGACTAGGGGAGAAAAGAGAATGAAGCCCCCTCTGACCTGAATGTGTTGTATTCTAGTGCTTTCTACGAAGCAGCAGGACCTCTAGTAGAGTGGCTCCTTGTCTCTGTGTGCTCTATAGAGGGGCAGTGAGTAGAACTGGAAGCAGCTTAGATAAATGCTCACACTTCTTCCTGTGAATGCTAGGAGTGGCCTCTTAGGAAGCTTCTCTTATAGTCTATGGTTGAAATGAACTGTTGAACATAGGTGGAACCCAGTTCTCAGTCTCTCCATCCCCATCCTTGTACCTTCCATGGTTGAACATGGGTGCAGAAGGAGTGAGACTAGTACAACTGGGACACAGAAAAGATTGTATGTGTCAGTGTGACCCACTGAGGTACTTGGGAAAACTTCTGTGATGTGCAAAGGATGTGGGGACTCGGGATATCACCTCATGGGAAGTCCACTTGCTGTTCTGTTGAGATGGCATTTCCTGAACTTACTGAAAATTATACACCAATATTTCAGGAAGTTAAGAAAGTGAATGGAAGGAATGTGTTGAGAATTCACCTGGCTATTGCGGAAATAAGTGCTGAGAAGTTAAGGTTGCTATAGCCAGACAGACTGACAGGTTAACCTGTTGATAACACCAGAAAAATACTGTCCCATCTGAATCTGGAACAATAATGGCAATCTGCTACTTCTGCTCCAAAATCTTCAGGAAGAGGTGGTCTGGGTACCAGCTGGTACATCTGTAAGCTTGATTTCCACTTATTTTATGGTGATTGATTTTCCTAGTTGGAAAGCAATCCTACAGTGAGAAGGAGAAGGAGGTTCATTTAGTATATTAAACAGTTTCATAATTATAAAACACAATGTGAAGCTTTATATGCTAGTGAGATTTTATATTGCACAGAAGAACCTTATTTCTCATACTTTGAAAACTGTGAGGGGTTGAGGATATAGCACATGGGTACATTGTTTGACCAAAATATGTGAGGCCCCAAGTTCCATGCCTAGTACTGAAAAAAAAAACTAACTCCAAAGAATCTCCTTAGGATGGTTGCCACCACAGCCTGACCTTAAGCAAACCTGCAGTGAGACCAGTCGCACATTGGCCTCTCCAGTAGACTCAATAATTTACCTATTGTCTGATTTTAAAGTATTCAAGACAATTAAAATGGAGCACTGACTGCATTCTTTCCATTGACTTATTAGACACTTAAAATAATAGGAGGACAAGGTATTTAGACTCCATACTTTCCCCACCCCCATGTCTCAGTTTAAATAAACTTACAGTAGTTATGTGAGTGCCAGTCTCAGTCTATGAAAAATTACCATACTCCAGTGCCTCAGATTTTGTAAAATTCTCTTGCAATCGCAAAATTTAAGCTTGAATTTTACTTACTGGAGATAAATTAGCATCATAGAGATTCTATCAATATGAATAATTTCTATGTTGTGACTACATATAGAATCACTACTTAAAGGATGCAATTGAACATTTTATAAGTTTCATATATGTGTATACTAAGGCATATAAACATGTATACAAAAAAATAAAAGTTGTTCTGTGGTATTCTTTGTTCCTTGAGGAAATCATATTCTTTTGTGGAAATGGCTCATTTACATATGCTGTGGCTTTCTTGTTCCATTGTGTATCCACAAAGCCTGAAAAGCCTTAATCTTATTTTGCAAAGCGTGGGGGAGTGGAACAGACAAGCTTCATCATATCTGGGACAAAAGACCACAGGTAAGTTCTAGAATGGCTGCCCTTCCAGACTGCTGTCTCAGAGTATGCTGAACTGCACACTAGCTTCAGTCACACGTGTCCATCTTACAAGGTTATTCCTGAGGGCAAATGCTGAAAATGTTCAGGACCTGGCTTTGTTGATCAAATAAAATATGCACGGCATGTTACATGTTTGTTTTCAAATGTTTGGCATGACAAAAATTGCCCCCTACCAACTCAGCCATGTAATTCTGTAATAGCCACCTTGAGGCTTACTACAGGGAGCTTTCTCTTAGGAATTTCCCCTTATTTTCCTTATTTTTGACAGCTTCATACATACATACATACAATGTATTGTGTTTATATTCACCCCCCAATTGCCTTCTCAATGCACATAATGCTCCAAGGTAGTAAAATGTAAAAATTACTGAATAACACATGAAGAAAAGATTTAGCAAAACTTTAAAAATAGAATCTTAGTCTGTACTTGCCAAACAGGCTGCTTACCATTGCTCTAACATGAATTAATTGATGATAATAATACACATTGCTCAAAGTTCTCCAGCCTGACACAAATATGGTCAGAAATAGAATTAGCTTTGTACATTCTCTCTTATTTGTGGATCCTAGCTCCAGATCTTTCGATGCGAGTATATAACCCAGAGTAACCTCAGAAACAAGGGAATTCAAAAAGGGCTTGGGGCCAGGAAAAGGAACTCATCTTTTCCAAGGAAGAGTTCCTTGAGAGGTTGTCCAATCCCAAGTGGCCATCCTAAACACATGTACATAAGAGCAACTCTAAATGGACTCAGCAGGTTGTATTTTGTGTGTGTGTGTGTGTGTGTGTGTGTGTGTGTGTGTGTGTGTGTGTGCTCCAAGCAACATTAAATATTTAACTCAGCAGGCTGTGTGTGTGTGTGTGTGTGTGTGTGTGTGTGTATTGTGTGCATGCAAGTATGTGTGTGTGTGTGTGTGTGCCAATAATAGATGAAGAGGTTATGAAGTTGAGGAGTGGTAGGGAACTTGGGAATTAGAGGAGAGTCTGGGGTGCAGATAATGTAAATATGGTACTCATGCATGAAAATTTCAGAAATAATTAGAAAAAATAAATGTAGAGAATAATTGGCTTTGTTTCAAATTGGCCAACTTGCCCCCCCCTGCCCCTGCCCCCACCCTTGCCCTTAGAACCCAACGGCAGGAGGAGAACCCAAGTATCCTGAGGTCTCCAGGTGGCTTTTATCCAAGAGAAGAGAGGAAGCTATGGAATAGCCAACAGCCACCTTTTTCAAGTAAAGCTATTCACTGTGCCTGAAACCCAGGGTAGTGATACCTTTGGGGAAAGCTCTCTAGCTCTTGCAGCTTCAAATAGGTGAACTTTTGGCTGTGTGGTCTGCAGACAGTATGTGCCCTCTGCCCTCAGTGACAGGTTTTTCTTTGTGATGCTTCTCTTCTTGGCCACCGCTTTTGATGCCACCACCTTTCTAGTCCAGGAAGCCTGGAGCATCAGCACCAAAGTGACATTCTTCACCTGGATCTGTTTCTCTCTTCTACCCCTGCTGATCTCCATGTAGCAAAGAACTGTATACCCTTCTCATTTATTCCCTCCCCAGCTTGTGTGACCACTTCTGTTTTGACAGTTTAGAAAGTAGGAAACCGGAATAAAATGGGGTGCATGATGTGCAGTAAAGAGCTGGGGAAAGCTGCAGATTGAGCTGGGTGGTGGACAGCATCTTTCAGGGAAGTGAACATGACAGGCAGGCAGGAGGGCCACAGACATGAGGAACAGAGCTACTGCCACACAGGGAGGAAAGAGAATGAAAACTGCAAACTTTAGGAGAGCAGAAAAACAGCTCCCTTGAGGATGGGAGGATCCAAGAACTGAGAGTCCTCTAGGGGGCCTCTGGGTTGAAAGTTTTAAAGGATCTCAGAGTACTCCTTTTTCTGGACTCCCTCTTTTTCTCCTTCAGTGGTCCTGCTTGGGATAACCTCCCTAGGAAGGGCTCTTTTCCTCCTTTATAAATTGCAGTCAACAAGTTGTTATTCATTTTAATTTTTTTAAGTTAACAATTTAACAGCCATTTGTAATAATTACAATGTTCTAGATCCTGAGGGTGGGCTACAACTCCAGGAGCAAAAGGTATGCCCCTCTGAAAGGGACCATTGTACTCAGAAGTTTCTCCAGTCCTGCCTTGCCCGGCAGTCCGGACGAATCTCTACCACCTGTGGTCCTAAAGCCGCTTATAAAACACAAAGGCTTGATATTAATTACAAACTGTATGGCCTATGGCTCAGGTTTCTTGCTAGCAAGATCTTTCATTTTAAATTAACCCACTTCTATTAATCTATGTATTACCATGTGGCTGTGGCATTACAAGTCTGCTGGCATCTTGTTGCTCCTTTGCAGGCAGGATGGAGTCTCTCCTGACTCTGCCCTTCTCCTCTCCTTATCTCTGCTTGGCTTTCCTGCCTGCCTCTACGCTGCATTTCCATATGTCAAAGTAGCTTATTTATTAGCCAATGAGAACAACATATATCCACAATGTACAGAAAGACATCCCACAGCATTTTCCCTTTTCTGTCTAATCAAAACGGAAGGTTTTAACTTTAACATAGTAAAATTACATATAACAAAACAGTTATCAAGCAAGAATTACAGTTATAATATCTAGTCTATTTGTATTTGGAAAAATTAAACAAAGCATTCTATCATCTATCCTATATTTGTGAGTCTAAAGTTTCATATCTAATTTATTTTTTATTATGACTAAGGAAAACTATAATTACAACTATCTAGTCTTCAACTACATCAAAGACACCAGAAGGAAATAATATTACCTAAGTAAACAGGACGTGCATTGTAAGCAACTTCCAAAAATCTAGAATGACAGAGACAGCTGGCTGCCTGGACAGTCACCCAAAGTTCCTCTACAATGAACGTTGGGGCATCCATTTTTAACCTACAGATCTAGAGTATCTGACAGACATTTTAGTGAAGAAGGAAATTTGAAGGATTGTCTCTCTTATTGGCAAAGTTCATCAGTCACTTTCTTCTGTGTCCTACAGAATGTCTGGCAGTTTCTTCTGTGAATCAGAAACCTTGATTTGGCAAAGTTCAGTGGTCACTTTCCTATGGATCCTGCATGTCCAGTTTATATAGTTTATTGTCAAGCAGTCCAGGAAAGAGCAGTTTCTTCCCCAAATGGCTAACTTTTGCATTAAAGAAAGCAAATTCCATATGGAGTTTCTTTGATGCCCATCATCATCTCTGAAGTAATTGGTGCTGCCAGGAGCAGATGTGTCTCACTGTCTAGAAAAGTCTAAGCTTTTTTGTTTGTTTGTTTGTTTTCAAGACAGGGTTTCTCTATGTAATTTTGGTGTGTGTGCTGGATCTCATTCTGTAGACCAGACTGGCCTCAAACTCATAGAGATCAGACTGGCTCTGCCTCCCGTGTACTGGGATTAAAGGCATGTGCCACCACCACCTGGCCCAAGTCTAAGTTTTTAAAACATTTTAAATGCCATATTCTGTAGGTCTTTGAAATGTTTGAAGATTACATACCTAATTGAAATATATCTATGTATACCTAGAAAACTTAACTAACATGACTATACATTTGATTAATTTAGATGACTAACTATTAATCTGTATTCCTTAATTATACATTATAATTTTAAATGAGTTGCATAAACATAATACCTTAAACAAGAATTGTAATATACATACAGTGTAACAAAATTAACTTTAAATTTGTATCAATAACCCAAATCTATACTAACATAAAATATGTAAGATTAATAGTTGTTTTCTGGATTAAAGTAGATTCAATAATCTATCCTTTTGTCCTACCATTTCTATATCATACATTTCTATATCAGACAGTCCCTGCCTTCCATGAGCCTAAGATCTCTTGACTCCCCTTCAGACTAACACCTCCCTGAAGTAGGATGTGAGCACTGCTGAACCCTGTTACTGGTATGACAGCTCTGCACTGTTTGAATTGTTGTGTGCAGGACCCTGCAATGATTTGTGTGAATGATCCAAAGTGTCAAGAGCTACCTTCAGTGGCAGCTGTCAGCCTAAAATAGAGAAGAGCACAGAGAAAACAAGGGGAAGGGCACAGGCATGTGTGGATTCTCTGGGAAACTCTGGTCAGAGCTGTGAGGGAAGAGCTCTCCTGGAGGAGGACTTCCTCCTCTGACACCAGGCCTTCAGGGGACTTTCAGCATGGTGTGGAATTGCCTGTGGAAACTCTAGTCCAATAAGGCCCCAATTACACTCTGAATGAAGATAAACTATACAAAACAGGTCTCCTTCCATCAGTGTGCTCCCACAGGCCACGTTAAAGAGGCTTGTGGCCTAGAGTTTCTGGCTCATGGCTCCCAGGCATAAAGACCTGCTCTTGACTCTTCTTATCAATCACAGAGAGCATTAGAATGGTGGGTACAAGGATGGCTCTCTAGGATTCCTCCATACCCATCAGGAAAATGTGGCCTGGGACTCAGCTGCTGTAGCCATGAGCACTGGTTTCTTCTATCTTACCCACACCACATGAAGCTCCTATTGTTAAACCATGCCTGAAATCACGGGGGAAAGGGGTCTACTTAACCCTTTGAATAATAAATATCACTATAGAGAAAACAAACAAGCGTTCAGATGCCACTGAGACTTGAAGCTGTGGTGTAGAAGCTCATGGATCAAATACTTTATGGGGCTATTAGTATTGTTCAGTGGTGGATGGATTCATGAGTGTGACACTGGGTTCCATCCCCAGAGCCACAGAAAAAGAAGACATTAAGAATGTCTTACCCATTGCTTAGAGAGGGAAGACAGAGTCTGACTGGAATTGCACACAGCTCTTGGCCTCCAAGCAGGAAGGCCAAAACTGGTGAGACTGAGGTGAGCCTGAGAAGCAGGCTCTAGTCCCAGGATGGTGCTGGCAGAGTAAGCAGGGATCTGGTAAATGGCCAACACTTCATAGCCAACCAAACTACATGAAAACAAGTACTCTGTTAATGACCAGAAAAGCCCCACAATTCAGGCGAAGAAACGCAGGGACAAATTGAAAATCCTGGATAAGGACAAAGAGGAGGCCATTTCCAGTAGCCTTCTATGTTGGAGTTTGAAAACTTAGTGTTACAAGCTCCTTCCTCAAGGAAGAGCAGCTTTGTTGTGGGACTGAGCAGCTTTGTCAAGCTCCTACAACCCTGGCCTTCCCAGCCCCCTCAGCCCTGCTCTTCCCCACCACACTGCCTGAGCAAATAATTATTTCCTTCTGGCCTTGGTCTCAGCACCATACTACCACCTACTACCACCACCACCCCCACACACCCCCATCAAACATACTTGCTCCCCTTCCTAGAATGTCCCAATTAGTCACAGCCTGGCTCTACTTGGCTCCTTTTTTGGTGGAAACATTGCCAACAAATCACTTGATTTGAGGGAAATTTTCCTCTGTCTCTCCACTGTTTAAGTCTTCCCTACAAAACCCTTGAAGGGTCTCAAGAACTATTTCATTTTGAAAAGATCCACTGGACTATACTGACAGCAGGAGCAAATGTGGTCATTGGGGAGCAATGTTTAGAACCTTGGATGTGCCCGACCATAACAGTTTCTGTTATCAGGTGGGGCTCACATACACTTTTCTTCAAGTCTTACCTACAGCTTGCACTTGTTTGGAATTTCCCTTTGTGGTTACAGGAAGAAGGGCATTGCAAGGGCCTCACCTCCCTTGTGCTCCCTCTGGATCTAGTATCCAGTGCAGTGTTTTAGCTGAGAGTCTACTACACCCCAGTTGTGATCAGCTTCCCTTGGCAGCCACTTAAGGCAGGTCAGGGCATTCATCTACCCTCCCTGGTTCTGTTTTAGGCTGTTTCCCTTCTAGAGGGTACTGTAGGCAAGAAGCTATCTCTTTCCATCTGCTTTGTTCCTCTCAAAACCCCAAATTCTGATTCCATCTTTTCCTCTCTCTACTAGCTACCTCCGGGCAGTTGTCTGGTTTTGTGTTCAATGTGTTGTTCTTAGACCCATATCATTGCTGCCACTACTGGTGTCATCTTCATGGCCTCAATCTCTGGACATTTCCAACCACTAAGATGAAGTGGGCTTGGTGCTCAGCAGGCTAGGTCACTGACATCCTAGTCTCAGGTGTGGTGGTGCTGGGCTTCTACACCACCACTGAGGAGTGAAAAGGGGGTACATACTGACTCAAAGATTGGTTTGAATATAAATGGGCCCCATAGGCTCATATATTTTTATGCTTAATCATCAGTGAGTGGTATTATTTGAAAAGGATTAGAAGGATTGGGAGGTATGAACTTGTTGGAAGGAGTGTGTCATGGGGTGATGGTGGGGATTTGAGGCCAGTGTCTCCCTCTCTGCCTATGGATCAGGATGTAGCTCTCAGCTACTGCTCCAGTGCCTGCCTGCATGCCTCCATGCTCCCCACCATGATGATAATAGACTAAACCTCTGAAACTGTAAGGCAGCCTCCAGTTCAATGCTTTCTTTGATAAGAGCTGCCTTGGTCATGGTGTCACTTCACAGCAATAGAAGAGTGACTGCTTTGGAGCGTACGGTCACTATGGTGATCTCAGGTTGGATCTCCCCTTCTAGTCTGCTTTCTGCATTCAATTGAATGAATTTTTCCTATTTTCTGTGAGGAAGAAAAGAGGACGCATGAAGCAATTGCTCAGAGAATTCTGCTCTTTATTGCTAATTTATATAAAGAGATAATGTTGTCACTGCCAATTTGGGTGGCCAACGTGTGGCTCATAGAAGAAAAAGTCATCCCTAAGAGGCTCCTGAAGAACAACGACATTCTTGGTTTCCTTCAAAATCTTCAGGTTATGTTTACCAGGAGGGGTGCTTTTGCGCATTAATGCCCTCTGATCTTTCTTAAGTTTGGCTCTCCGATTATTGAACCAAACCTGAAATCAGAGCAACAAAAACATTGCTTTAGCATAGTAAGTAGTTGATGTTTTGATGGAAAAACATGTCATGCAACTTCACATGCTACTAAGATTTATATGAATTATGAATTCATATAAATTTATATGAATATGAATTACTTATATCCTTTACAATGCTGCAAGTAACATTCAAGGTCTAGGATGTGCCTATATTGTGTGAGTTCCTGGTTTCCACCCTATCACCACCATATCCAACAATCACAAAAAATCAACATGTATTCTAGTTTCATTTCTGTGCCTGACAAAAGGCAACTTATGAAAGAAAGGGTTTATTTGACTTACAGTTCCAGCTTGCAGCCCATCACTAAGGGGAAGTCAAACAGAAACTTAAAGAACCATGTCCACAATTAAGAGCACAGAGATAATAAATACATGGACACTAGCTTGCTTGCTAACGTTCAACTAGCTTTCTCTACTCTTATAAAATCCAGTGCCACAAACCAGGGCATGGTGCTGCCCTCCAGTGGGCTGGGTCTTTTCACAGTAACTAACAATCAAGAAAATCCCCACAAACATCCCACAAGCTAACTCAATCTACATAATACTTCACTAAGACTCTCCTTCCATATGAAACATCACAATCCACTCCTTGTCAACTTGGACACACAAATACATTACTTTAAGCCATAACATTCCATCCCTTGTTCCCAAAGTCTCATGTTAATATCATAATGTAAAATACAGTACGACTTTAAAAGTACCACAGCTTTTAAAATTCCAGTGCCTTAAAGTCCAAGCATCTTAACTCTGAGCTCCTGTGAAATTAAACAAACAAAAAGTTACCTACTTAAACATTCTTATTCCAAAAGGAAGAACTGGGGCATAGCAAATGAACAATCACATGTAAGCAAAACAAAAACATACCAGTATAAATACAAATCCTGTAGCTAAATGTTCAACATCTGGGACTCACAGTATTCTGGGCTCCAAAGGGCACGAACAGCCCCAGCTTTCCAGCTCTGCCATCTACAACATGCTTATTAATGCCTTCTTTTAGCTAAGTATACATGCTTGGTTTCTAATTACTTAGTAGAACTGAACCCTCTTGTAACCCTGTCTCTCCCTGTATCCATTTGAACACTTACAAGGTCACTTGGAGTTCTAGCATGACTACATAGAAGTACCCTCTGAAGGACACTGTTGTTGTAAGGAGTTGAATATTAAGTTTGGTAATGCCCACATGGTATTATTGATATATGTGCATGCTTCATAAGCTACATATAAACATAAACACAACTACTTTTGCATAGGGAATAGGAGAATCAGGTTGTTTTGCTTTCCTTTTTCACTTAGAAAATTATGTTTTGTTTTGTTTTTCAGTAATGGGAAAGAAACACTCATTGGAGATTTTCCCCCCACAGATCATTCCCAATTTCCACCCCCAAACTGCTCTTAGTTCAAATCTCGTTTTCCAATTCAAACAGGTAAGAAAAAAGAGCAATGTCACAATGTTTATGACAAGACTTGAAACAGGTTTGAGATGGTGTGCGCGGCTATATTTCTCTGATAGATGGACTGACCTTCACTGTGCATTCTTCCACATCGATGAGCTCTGCAAGCTCTTTCCTGTGGAGAGAAAAACATCAAGCTTTAATATTGGGCATTAATGGTAAAATTAAACATATTTTGTATGTTCTGTGTATGCTTTAAACTTTTTACATTTTTGTCTTATGTGTGTATCTGCATGTATGTCTCTGCACCACTTGCAAGCCTGGTGCCCATGAAGGCCAGAAGAGGGCATCAGATCCCCTGGAAATGGAGTTAAAGATGGTTGTGAGCCACAATGTGGCTGCTAGGAATTGAACCCAGGTCCTTTGGAAGAGCAGCCAGTGCTCTTAACTACTGAGTCATCTCTCCAGTTGGTTCTGAGCATGTTTTAAAGTTTGCTATATCCATTCACCTCTCCCCAAATATACTTCTTTTTGTAATTCTTAGGGAAAGTATAATTTAGAGGTGGTTTCGCCTTCCTACAAAATTAAAAATTTTAATATCTCTACAATCTGAAAAAATGGTTAATGCTTTCATTAATAAATAACAACAATGTCTAAATCTAAATCTATACTATGTAACTTACACATTTTTGATGGTACTGAGGATTGAACATAGGGTCTTGAACATGCTAGACAGGGGATGTATCCCCGGCCCTTTGCATATTCTATTTTGAGACTATGTCTCATTAAGTTCCATAGCCAGAACATAGACATTTTCTCCAGCAAGGGGAACTTGCACCCTCCTGCTTAGGCTCCCATGTATCTGAAAGATTAAAGGGCTGTACCACCAGCCTCAGCTAGTGGCACAAATTTTCTACATGTATGCTGTATCACTGCAGATGCATGAAAGTATTTCATTCTCCTAAATATGATTTTGATGAAATATTACATACAGATGCAGGGTCCTGGTACATATAAAATTGGAAATTATTAGCCAATTTAGAAACTTCTGTGTATAAAATAATCAAAATAAACAGGCAACAATTCAATCAGACAAAATATTTGCAAATGAGCAACTAACCACCAAAACAGACACATTTTAAAATAGGAAAAAGACTTAAAGAGATGGGACTGGCAAGGTAGGTCAGTGGGTAAAGGCACTTATGCAAAACCTAATTACCTGAATTCTATCCCCAGGACCCACAAGGTAGAAAGAAAGGACTGACTTGCATAAATTGTCCTCTGAACTTCACATATACACCAAGCCATATGTGTGTTCCTCCTCCCCAATAACTAAAGACTTAAGGAGAATTTTGACCCAGGAAGATAAGTTATGATAGCCTTAAGCACAAGAAAAGTTGCTCAAAGTCATTCATAAGTTAAAAAAAAATGCAAATAAAAAGTCCAGTGCTGTTGCCTCCCATCGAGAAGTGTGGCTATTAACAACATCCTGAAATTAACAAGCCTTACTTAGTAAGGACCTGGAAACATTGGAGACACCATACTCTCTGAAATGTAGTATCACATTTTATAGCCATGAAGGAAGAAAGGTGGTTCTTTTTAACTATGGACATAGAATTATTGAACCCAATGATTCTGATTCTAGGTATATACTCCAAAAGATTGAAAACTTGAGTTTAAAGGGGGCATTTTTCAGGCTAGTGAGAGGGCTCAGTTGCTG
>NC_051083.1:104728142-104767156 GCF_004664715.2 Peromyscus leucopus
TCCCATCTCTTCCCTCCCCATTACCTTCCCGACTATCCCCATGGGACAGCTGAGTGTGGTCATGTCCAATCTGGACTCTTCCAGATGTCCCTGCCTCTGTCGATGCTCCCCCATATATCTATAAGGAACCTTCTGCATCATACCTATCCTCTCCCATATATCTGCAAGAAACCTCTCCATCATACCTATGCTCTCCCATATATCTATAAGGAACCTTCTCCATCATACCTATGCTTTCCCATATATCTATAAGAAA
Organism: Peromyscus leucopus; assembly: GCF_004664715.2. Lineage (NCBI taxonomy): Eukaryota > Metazoa > Chordata > Mammalia > Rodentia > Cricetidae > Peromyscus > Peromyscus leucopus. The sequence goes on from NC_051083.1 coordinate 104,728,399, forward strand.
CCTTCTCCATCACACCTATGCTCTCCCACATATCTATAAGAAACCTTCTGCATCATACCTTCGACCAATCATGTTGCTTTCATCTTATTTCTTTTTTCAATCTTCTGTTGCTGAAACCCAGGGTTGGACATGTTCCTTTCCTCCTTATTTCTATTTTCATTCTTCTGGTTCTGAAACCCTGAACCAGTCATGCTCCTTTCCTTTTTTATTTATTTATTTTTTCTTTTTTTTAATAATGAAATATTTTACATATTTACGAATTAAAAATAGTAATGATTCAGAATCAGTGGTAATAGTATAGAAATGGAGTTACTTATACAAGCACAAAATGGCTTTAACAACAGTTAGTTACATAATCCTTCAAGGGAACAGATATAATTTGCTCTGATTAAGCAAACATCTAAAATGAATTTCTACTGCTCCCTTCATGCAGTCCTTATATTTGTTGTCTTTTTTCCTTTTATTTTATTTTACAACACCATTCAGTTCTACATATCAGCCACAGATTCCCTTGTTCTCCCCCCTCCTGCTCCTTCCCCTTTCCCCCAGCCCACTCCCCCCATTCCCACCTCCTCCAGGGCAAAGCCTTCCCCGAGGACTGAGATCGACCTGGTAGACTCAGTCCAGGCAGGTCCAGTCCCCTCCTCCCAGACTGAGCCAAGTGTCCCAGGTTTCAAACAGCTAACTCATGCAATGAGCACAGGACCCGGTCCCACTACCTAGATGCCTCCCAAACAGATCAAGCCAATCCACTCTCTCACCTATTCAGAGGGCTTGATCCAGTTGGCGGCCCCTCAGCCTTTGGTTCATAGTTCATATGTTTCCAATCTTTTGACTATTTGTCCCTGTGCTTTATCTAACCTTGGTTTCAAAAATTCTCACTCATATAAACCCTCCTCTTTTTCGCTAATTAAACTCCCAGAGCTCCACCCGGGGCCTAGCCGTGGATCTCTGCATCCAGATTCCTCAGTGCTTCGATGGGGTTTCTGGCATGACTATTAGGGTGTTTGGCCATCCCATCACCAGAGTAGGTCAGTCCCGGCTGTCACTTGACCATTGCGAGCAGTCTATTGTGGGGATATCTTTGTGGATTTCTGTGGGCCTCTCTAGCACTTTGTTTCTTCCTTTTCTCATGTGGTCTTCATTTACCATGGTCTCCTATTCCTTGTTCTCCCTCTCTGTTCTTGATCCAGCTGGGATCTCCCACTCTCTTTCCCTCGACCCTCGCCCTTCATTGCTCCCACTCATGTCCAGGTTGTTCATGTAGATCTCAGCCATTTTTCCGTCATTGGGCGATCCCCGTGTCTGTCTTGGGGTCCTGTTTTCCAGAGAGCCTCCCTGGTGATGTGAGTAGCAGTCTAGTCATCCTTGTTCTACCTCTATTATCCTCCTATGAGTGAGTACATACCACATTTGTCTTTCTAAGTCTGGGTTACCTCACTCAGGATGATTTTTTCTAGATCTATCCATTTGCCTGCAAACCTCATGATGTCATTGTTTTTCTCTGCTGAGTAGTATTCCATTGTGTATATGTGCCAAAATTTATTTATCCATTCTTCAGTTGAAGGGCATATATTACAAACAATGCTGCTATAAACATAGCTGAGCAAGTGCTCTTGTGGTATGATTGAGCATTTCTTGGCTATATGCCCAAGAGTGGTATAGCTGGATCTTGGGGGAGATTGATTCCCAATTTTCTAAGAAAACGCCATATTGATTTCCAAAGTGGTTGTACAAGCTTGCATTCCCACCAGCAGTGGAGGAGAGTTCCCCTAGTTCCACATCCTCTCCAGCATAAAGTGTCTTCAGTGTTTTTGATCTTAGCCATTCTGACAGGCGTAAGGTGGTATCTCAGAGTTGTTTTGATTTGCATTTCCCTGATCATTAGGGATGTTGAGCAATTCTTTACATGTCTTTCAGCCATTTGAGTTTCCTCTGTTTAGTTCTATAGCCCATTTCTTAATTGGACTGTTGGTCGATTTGATATCTAATTTCTTGAGTTCCTTATATATTCTGGATATCAGTCCTCTGTCAGATGTGGGGTTGGTGAAGACCTTTTCCCATTCTGTAGGCTGTCACTTTGCCTTGTTGACCGTATCCTTTGCTTTACAAAAGCTTCTCAGTTTCAAGAGGTCCCATTGATTGATGGTTTCTCTCAGTGTCTGTGATATTGGTGTTATATTTAGGAAGTGATCTCCTATGCCAATGTGTTCAAGACTACTTCCTACTTTCTCTTCTAGCAGGTTCAGTGTAGCTGGATTTATCTTGAGGTCCTTGATCCACTTGGACTTAAGTTTTGTGCATGGTGACAGATATGGATCTATTTGCAGCCTTCTACGTGTTGATATCCAGTTATGCCAGCACCATTTGTTGAAGATGCTTTCTTTTTTCCATTGTACACTTTTGGCTTCTTTGTCAAAAATTATATGTTCATAGGTGTGCGGGTTAATGTCAGGGTCTTCAGTTCGATTCCATTGGTACACATGTCGGTTTTTATGGCAATACCAAGCTGTTTTTATTACTGTAGCTCTATAGTAGAGCTTAAAGTCAGGGATCATGATGCCTCCAGAGGTTGTTTTATTGTAGAGGAGTCTTTTGGCTATCCTGGGTTTTTTGTTTTTCCATATGATGTTGGGTATTATTCTTTCCAGGTCTGTGAAGAATTGTGTTGGTATTTTGATGGGGATTGCTTTGATTCTGTAGACTGCTTTTGGTAAAATTGCCATTTTTACTATGTTGATCCTGCCGATCCATGAGCATGGGAGATCTTTCCATTTTCTGACATCTTCAATTTCTCTTTTCAGGCACTTAAACTTCTTGTCATGTCATATAGGTCCTTCACGTGCTTGGTCAGTGCTACCCCAAGGTATTTTATGTCATTTGTGGCTATTGTAAAGGGTGATGTATCTCTGATTTCCTTCTCAGCTTTTTTGTCCATTGTATATAGGAGAGCTACTGATTTTTTGAGTTGATCTTGTATCCTGCTATGTTGCTGAAGGTATTTATAAGCTTTATCAGTTCCTGGGTGGAATCTTTGGGGTCACTCAAGTATACTATAATGTCATCTGCAAATGGGAAAGCTTGACTTCTTCCTTTCCAATTTGTATCTTCTTAATCTCCTTATGTTGTCTTATTGCTCTGGCTAGAACTTCAACTACTATATTGAAGAAGTATGGGGAGAGTGAACAGCCTCGCCTCGTTCCTGATTTTAGTGGAACTGCTTTGAGTTTCTCTCCATTTAATTTGATGTTGGCTGTTGGCTTGCTGTAAATTGCCTTTATTATGTTTAGGTATGTTCCCTGTATTCCTGATCACTCCAAGACTTTTATCATGAAGGGGTGTTGGATTTTGTCGAATGCTTTTTCTGCATCTAGTGAGATGATCATGTGGTTTTTTTTTCTTTGAGTTTGTTTACATGGTGTATTACATTGATGTTCTTTCCTATGTTGAACCACCCTTTCATCCCTGGGATGAAGCCTACTTGATCATGGTGGATAATTGTTTTGATGTGTTCTTGGGGTTTGCCAGTATTTTATTGAGTATTTTTGCATCAATGTTCATGAGGGAGATAGGTCTGTAGTTCTCTTTCTTTGTTGTATCCTTGTTTGGTTAAGGAATCAGGGTAATTGTAGCCTCAGAGAAGGAGTTTGGTAATGTTCCTTCTGTTTCTATTATGTGGAACAATTTAGAGAGTATTGGTATTTACTCTTCTTTGAAGATCTGGTAGAATTCTGTGCTGAAACCATCTGGTCCTGGGCTTTTTTTGGTTGGGAGACTTTTAATGACTGTTTCTATTTCCTTAGGGGTTATTGGACTATTTAAGTAGTTTATCTGGTCTTGATTTAACTTAGGTATGTGGTACCTATCCAGAAAATTGTCCATTTCTTTTAGGTTTTCCAGTTTTGTGGAGTAGAGTTTTTTGAAATATGACCTGATAATTCTCTGGATTTCCTCAATGTCTGTTGTTATGTCCCCCTTTTCATTTCTGATTTTGTTGATTTGGATTCTCTCTCTCTGTCTTTTGGTTAGTTTGGATAAGGGCTTCTCTATCTTATTGATTTTATCAAATAACCAACTCTTTGTTTCACTAATTTTTGTATTGTTCTCTTAGTTTCTATTTTATTGATTTCACCTCTCACTTTGATAATTTCCTGGCATCTCTTCTTCCTGGGAGTTTTGCTTCTTCTTATTCTAGAGCTTTTTTAGGTGTGCTGTTAAGTCACTAGTGTGAGATTTCTCCAACTTCTTTATGTGGGCATTTAGTGCTATGAATTTCCCTCTTAGCACTGCTTTCATAGTGTCCCATAAGTTTGGGTATGTGGTGTCTTCATTTTCATTGATCTCTAGGAAGTCTTTAATTTCTTTCATTTTTTCTTCCCTAACCCATTGGTGATTCAGTTGAGCATTATTCAATTTCCATGAGATTGTAGGGTTTTTGTAGTTTTTTGTTGAAATCTAACTTGTTTTTTTTTTTTTTTTGGTTTTTTGAGACAGGGTTTCTCTGTGTAGCTTTGTGCCTTTCCTGGAACTCACTTAGTAGCCCAGGCTGGCCTGGCCTCAAACTCACAGAGATCCATCTGGCTCTGCCTCCCGAGTGCTGCGATTAAAGACCTGCACCATCACTGCCCGGCTGAAACCTAACTTTAAACCATGGTGGTCTGAAAGAACACAGGAGGTTATTCCAATTGTTTTGTATCTTTTGTTATTTGCTTTGTGGCCAAGTATGTGGTCGATTTTCAAGAAAGTTCCATGGGGTGCTGAGAAGAAGGTATATTCTTTTTTGTTAGGATGGAATGTTCTGTAGATATCTATTAGGTCCATTTGGGTCATGACATCAGTTAAGTCCTTTATTTCTCTGTTAAGTTTTGATTTGGGAGATCTGTTTAGTGGTGAAAGTGGGGTGTTGAGATCTCCCACTATTAATGTGTGGGGTTTTATATGTGGTTTAAGCTTTAGAAATGTTTCTTTTACATATGTGGGTTCCCTTGTGTTTGGGGCATAAATGTTCAGAATTGAAACTTCATCTTGGTGGATCTTTCCTGTGGTGAGTATGTAATGCCCTTCTTGATCTCTTTTGATTGCTTTTAGTTTGAAGTCTATTTTGCTGGATATCAGAATGGCTACACCTGCTTGTTTCTTAAGTCCATTTGATTGGAATGTCTTTTCCCAGGCTTTTACTCTTAGGTATTGTCTGTCTTTGAATTTGAGCTGTGTTTCTTGTATGCAGCAGAAAGATGGGTCCATTCTGTAAGCCTAAGTCTTTTTATAGGTGAATTAAGTCCATTGATATTAAGGAATATTAATGACCAGTGATTGTTCATCCCTGTTATTTTTTGGTGGTAGTGTGTGTGTGTGTACTTCTCTTCTTTGGGGTTTACTGCTGTGGCTTTATCTATTGGCTGTGTTTTCGAGGCTGTATCTGACTTCCTTAGGTTGGAATTTTCCTTCTAGTGCTTTCTGTAGGGCTGGGTTTGTGGATAAGTATTGTTTAAAGCCTCGGATTTCATCGTGCATGGTTCCTGTGGACCCCTGAGGTGACATGGGCCACAGACAGCAGCAGAGACCCCTGCTGCAGTAGGAACACAGACCTAGAAATAACCTTTGACCACAGCTTATTCAAGGATTTCTAATGTTCAATTAGCGAGTAAGGATGTCAAACTTGCTGATTATTAGGTAATTTAAATATTTTTTCATTTTTATTCTTATTTTTTTTAATGTAAAAGACACAAAAAAGGAAAGTACATAACTGGTCCCAGGTTTCAGCAGCAGTAGAATGGAAAAAAAAGAAATAAAAAAGCAAGGACATGACTGCTCCTAGGTATGGTAGGTGAGGAAGTTTATTGTAGATAAATTATAGCAGAGCCATGGGCAGACATCTCAGAGAGTCCAGAGTGGACATGAGCCTGAGCCATGTGAGGAGAGGGTGCGTACATGTGGACGGCAGAGGATAGCTTATATCATTGGTACTCTCCTTCCACTGTGTGAATATTGGCAGTCATATGGACCATCAGTCTTGGTACCAAGGGACATCATCTACTGTGCATCTCTCCATCCTAGGAAACTAGATATAAAACCACACCAGGCACAAAGTAAAGGTGCTTATTTTTTAATCTCACAATGCTGGCTGTACAATCCTGAATTCCTACCATGAGGTAAGCTGAGTCAAAGAGCTCTGTGCAAGTCCCACTGGCCTTGGCAGAGGAATTGGATCCTGTATAAACAACTAGAAATCACAGTACAAAGGGTCTCATGAAGACAAGGCTGAGCATGACTTTGGATTTCTGATCTACCTTCCTCCATTTCCCAAGGACTGTGATTTCAGATGTGCACCACTATAACCAGCTTGTTTTTACATGTATTTTAAAATGGAAACAAGATAAATTCACATTTATTGTGTTTGAGTGTATGTATGCAGAACAATCAGTTCCATTAGGGACATTTTAAGTCACAATTGTCTATATTCTTATTAGTTCTCTTACTTTATGCATGTTAACTAGCATATGATTATATCACTTTTCCCCTTCCCTCCTCCCTAAATTTCTCCTAAGTCCCCTCCTTCCAACTCCTCCCATGCCTTCCCTCACTACTCTCACATTAATTGCCTCTTTTCACTTACTCTTCTACGTATAGACATATGTGTATGAACAACTGTGTGAATACGCCCTGCTAAGTCGGCTTTAGTTGTTTCCGTATATATGATTTCTGGGCTGCTCCTTTGCCTTGACTAACCACTTAGAGGGCTCATCCCTGGGAGAGGTCAATTCCCCCTCTCTCTGTAGGCACTAGCTGCCCACATTTCTCTGTCTAGGAACAAAATAAAGCCCATGCCTAAAATCCCAGTAAAAGTGTCTCTCCTTCCATGGAGACCTCGCCATCTCTCCATTATCTTGTCTGGTGATATGGCCAGTGTTCAGTTCTCATTTATGTAGCCAGTTCTGTGAGTGACTGTTTCACAGCAGACATCCTGGTATTGAGGCTCTTAAAATCTTTCAGCCCCTCTCTTCCCCTGCGTTTCCTGAGTCATAGATGCAGGAACTGTGATGTAGATGTATGCACTGGGGCTGTGCTCTCCATGAGCCAATGTTCTCTGCATCCTGTCCAGTTGTGGCTTCTCTGATGGTCTCCGTTTGCTGTAGACAGAGAGTTCTCTGATTAGGGGTGGTAGTAACACTTATATAAGGATAAGATTAATAATGCGGTTTGAATTACTCCATTCTATCATCATGGCAATGGTAAATTCTCTTCTAAGATACATAACCTCACTAGTCCTGGGATGCTGTCTAGGTTTCTAGGATGAGGTATGATTTCCCTCCTGTGGAGTAGATCTTAAAAGACCAAATAGACAGCTGTTGGTTACCACCAACATGGGAGTGTCTCTTCTGACACCTCTCTGGATATTTGGACATTATTGTGCTTCATGGGTGTTGTTGCTGGGTAGTACTGTTAATTGCTTCCCTCCCTTGGCAGCTTGCATAGCAATTTCTTGTTGGATAGAAGCCAAACACACAGCAAGGTGGCTTTCAGGCTACATCCCTCTGCTGTACAGTGTCTTAGCCAACAGAGGCTCACATCCATCTGCTGAGAGGCATCTTAGGGCAGCAGCAATTGAATGCATTTTGGGAGTCACTTGGCCTTCTTAGACTACTGGGCCTGTACAGGAGTCATTGTTAATTCCTAGATATTTTTGGACAATGTATTTTGATCATGTTCACTCACCCCCATCATCTACCAACACTTCTGAGAACCACTCACAGCTCTCTACCTACCCTACTTGTAGAAGAATTTCGAAATGGTCTTATTAAATAAAAACATGGAGCCAAATGTAGGGATGAAAGCCTTAGAGAGATCAGGGGAATAGGAAAAGTCACCAGGTAACCTTGCCTCAACTTCCAAATGCAAGTTACTTCCTGTCTTACCCATGCCTTTATTGCCTTGCTGTTCTGCCCTCTCATTGGCTATCTTAGCCCAGCTACCCCACTTCCTTGTCACTGTCTGTTTGTACAGATCTCCACGTCTTTATGGTTGGTACTAGGATTAAAGGTGTGTGTCACCATGCTTGGCTCTATTCCCTTGTATGGCCTTAAAAACACAGAGACCCTGCCTACTAAGTGATCAGATTAAGGGCATGTGCTGCATGATTTACTGTTTACTTGAAATGGCTGGCTTTTTCCCTGATCTCCAGGCAAGCTTTATTAAAGCAAAAATAAAATATCACCACAATTCAATGTCTGCATAAATTTGTAACTAGGGCATGCCTTTTCTGGAGGTTGAAGACATTTAATCCCATTCATATCTCATAATAAAAGTTATTGAAATTAGAATATTTAAATGATGTTTGTTTATTCTTCATATATCTATGAATTATTCTCTTGCAAGAGTAAACTATTAAGAAAAAATAAGCTATTTGACATTTTGGTTAAGGCCCAGAAAATCTCCATGTGCAGAAAGACATTTAATCACCTCCATTTCTATATGGCAATATTCAATCTAGAACAAGTATCTTAGATAAACAGATAGAAAAGAGGAGTTAGAATTGATAATATCCATTCAAGTCCTTGCCTCTGAAGATGACTCTATGGTAAGAAGGTAAGAACCAGGAAGACACAACTCTGGACCCAAAGACTTCCCGATCCTGTGGCATTTCTGCTCCTCTGTGAGCATCTGTGGTGTGTTCTGAAAAACTGGGATGTGAACAGAAGAATTTCTACATTTCCCACCAGCTCTAATATTTAATGACAGTTGTTGTCACTGCCCATGCTTATGCTTACTCTCCAGAGCTGAGGAAGAAAACTTTTGACTGAACATTCAAGTTTATGCTCCATTCAAACTCTTGACAATGGAACAGTAATTTCTCTACTGTCTCAAAAAATTCTTGAAATAGCTATTATGCTCTTAGATATTTCAAGTGCCAAATGGGTATCCTCCCACGTCCAGTCTTAATAAGAATTATTTCATCATTTCTGACCCCACCTTATTCCAAATAGGCTTTAAGGACCTGATACTGGGTTTCACACTGCTTCTTTTTGTCTGGTTTATACTTGTTTCCCCCTCTATTTTGCTCATATTCAATCATGGTAATGTTTATAATTAATGTGTATGTCAACATGAGAATTGGAGTTATTTGTGTGAGGCAAGGTACAAAAGATCTTCATTAAACTCTTACCTGGATTATATTTTGATGTCTTCTTTTCCAGATACCTATAATAACTTTATAACCTGTCTGGAAAAATGGCCATTTAATTGTGTAGATTGCCAACATCTTACCAAAAAACCTAACAGAATATTGTATGGAGGCTACCCATAGTGAAGTGTTTTCTTTTGAATGAACCAGTATCCTGTTCTTTTAGATGGAGCTGGAGATTCTGTGATTCTCTCTACTCAGAGATAGAGAAGGTTCTTATTGAAATAGGAATGTTAAACCAGCTCAGACATGGGGATTACAATTTTGCTGTTACTTTATACATCCTTGCACTTTCAGTTTAACTGTAACTGGGACAAGGTTCTAAAGGCAGAGCAGTAGAATCAAAGCCTTTTCAAGCATTTAAAATGTCTATATTTTTACATTCTTCTTTATCTTTATTTTCAACTGAATTTCTCAACTTAAATCCATAGCCAGCTATGGATCTTCTTCAATACCTAGTATTCATGACTTAGACTTATGTTACTGGCATAAATGAACTGCTATTGGTAATATTGGTCAGTAATAGATCAAGAAAAACCAGGACAATATATCCAGGATTACTTGCAGAGATCACTGTATTGCACAGGTAAAGATTATGTTTCTTTATAATTCTATAAACCTCGAAGTCTGTTTAGCTGAAGAAGGTATAAGCCTACTCATTCATAACATTCCATACCCAAGAAGACACCGATCCCTATTGTTTTGTCCTGGCTGGCTGTCTGCTCTTGAAGGCCTGCTCTTTTCTGAGGAGGAAATGGAGGGGAGTGGATATGTGGGAGAGAATAGGTGGAAGGTGTAGGAGCAGAGGAAGGAGGAACTGTGGTCAGGAAATATTGTATGAAAGAAGAATCTATTTTCAATAAAAATTTAAAAAAGAACATGGATTGCACCTGAAGAATGACACCAAAAGCTACCCTAATTCTCCACATCGATTAAGCATACCCATAAATGAACTCACACCAACAACCTACATCCATGCACATGAACATGCACCTACATATAAAAATGACATTTCACATCCTACAGTGTATTCAGTTTTCCAAGTTCAGTTTACCTTAGATGCCTCCCAACTTTCCATCATTTTCTTTGTAGTATATTGGTATCAGCTTCTCTAATGTACAATTTGCCCGAGTGAATTTCTGCCTTCTTTGACATGAATGAAAATTCATGGAGAGTTCAGAGACTGAACAGAGGAGACAAGCCTCCTCAGCAAAGGCCTCCCAGGATTTTCTGAGTATCCTTTCTTCCACACTTCCCCAATCTCCATGATGGACACTCTCCTGGAAGAAGATTTGCTGCTGAGCCCTCTTCTTGCCCTGAACTTCAACAGAGATTTACAAGATCAGATTTATTTCTATTCATCAACAGCAAAGAAGCAGGGACAGACTGATGACAAGGAAACTTTGGGAACAATAGGATAGAGGAGGAAAAGAGAACAAGATTCCCTAAAATCATATCCCAGGCCACCTCAAGACCTGCAAAAGTCACAGTGAGGGACAGAGGACACTGGCAATCCAGGTGACCCAGCAGCATGATCTGCTGCCCAGAAAGCCCAATGCCACGAGACACACACAAGGCAAAAGGAAGCTTATCCGATGACCATGACCCCTAACTGAGGCTGTAGGAGTGAGGACCTGTAAATCAGTACTCCCAGTCCCCTCTATCACCACCAGGCTGTTTCTTCTTTTAAAATAGGTGTTCACTTACTGGGGTACAGCACTAGTGCACAAAGCTCCTGATGTAGATGTAACCAATTGTCTTATTAAAGAAGAAACACAGAACCAATGTAAAAGAGAAAGCCAAGAGTTCAGAGCTCAGAGCTAAAACCTTACCCTTCCTCCTGCAGTGATCCTACCTCTCCGAAAGAGAGCTACTTCCTGTGTGTCTTGATAAAGTCTTTCTGTTCTGCCTTCTCATTGGTTGTAAACCCAAACAAGTGACTGCCTCATCACTGCCTGTAAGTACAGCCTTCCAGGTCTTAAAGGCGTGTGTCTCCAATACTGGCTGTATCCCTGAACACACAGAGACTTACCTAGCTCTGCCTACCAAGTGCTGGGATTAAAGGCGTGTGCCACCACCGCCACGCTCTTTCTTTGGCTCTAATAGCTCAGACCCCTGGGCAACTTTATTTATTACCATACAATTAAAATCACATTTCAGTACAAATAAAATACTGCCATATCCTGTCCCACCTATGATGACAGGGTAGCCACATCATATTTGCTGCAGTTCTGGCTCAGCTATCTCAAGCCCTCTGCCTTGTCTTCTTTTTCTGTCTGAAGCCCTGGAACTTGGGGGAACCTTTTCTAAAAGTGAGATGAGAAAGGACATGAACACTTAAGACCCTTTCCACTTTCTTCCTGGCCCTCAGTGCTCTTTTCCTTCTCCCGAGAGGAGATGTTAAAGGACACTGAGAGAAGAGGTACAGATGGGAAAGGATGAGGCCACACCCTCCCATTGGCACACCCCAGAAAGGCAGCAGGAGGACAGGAAAGCTAGGCTTTCTAGTTCAGCAACACTGGCAGCTTCTCTTCCTGCTCAGGCTTCCCATCCATAGCGTCACAGTCACAAGAAGTGGGAAAAGACACCGGACACTCAGGACCCACCCCAGCCTTGGAAGAGCATCTCCATTTAGTCCACTGGTCTCTGAGTACACTCACCCTGCCTTCAGCTGTCTGACCCAGGTCTCCCTGCAGAATTTCTCCAGGCTTGGGCCCTTCATGGGACCCCTCGTGGAACTTCTGTATAGGTGCAGTAGGGTGCATGGGCCTTAACGATGCAATCAACGGGAAGCAGGTGGCAGTTTAAGGTTCTCCGTTCTTCAGTGCCCACATTGGGGACAGCTGCTACAGGAGATGTTCTGGGGTTACCTTAGGGTGAAGAAACCAAGCAAACATGGAGGGTGGGGCTTGGAGGTCGCCAGAGGGAAGTGGTCTGGAGGAACTTCCTCAGACAGGAGAGGATCGGCTGGTTAATTGATCTCTCCAACAAGGGCCCCTGGCAGGACAGGTTGCCCCAAGAGCTGGTGGTACCTGAAATCTCTGCTTCTAGATATTTCATTGAAGTTATTTTTCCAAGACCACATTTCATGGATTCACATACATAAATGTGAGAGATTGCATTTCCTATTTGTTTGAGTTGTGTGCTGCCTTGAGAGGCAGTTTCCAGTCTGAGTTAGGATGTGATTTTGAACTTCCAGAAAACTTTATTACTCGGCTCCTCTGAGAGGAGCTCTGAGAGGGAGGAACTCTAATGACTGCTTCCTGACCCAGAACCACCTGCTCTAATATTGGACATTATTACTCCTGCCACTTGCACAAACCTCATTTCATCACAGCATCACACAGATGGACTTTTATCATGTGAACATTAGAGGATAAAGTCAGTCAAGCGATGTTAGTGGGATAGACATAGCCAGGCCCAGCTTACACTGTAAATGCTTATAAAATGGTAGGGAGTGAAAAGCATTCAAGAGGGGAATTAATCTTTAAATCACACAATCCGGGCCCTTTCTTAAGCTGCCTTGTGCTTGAAAGCCCATTTATACTCTTGGAGTCTGTTTCCTAAATATCAAGATAGTGGACAGGAAGGGACTTACAACATCCAATACACAGAAGGAACCAAAACACCACTCTAGCAATTGGGCAATTGGGTGCAGGATCAAATTGCTGTGCAGGCAACTAATTCACTCAGGCTTCTAGATTTCCAAGTCCAAAGCATTTTTGTGTTTCTCTGTCTGAGGGGGTTACTGAGATGTTCTTTCAGCAAACTGATAGAGGCTAATGGTTCTGAAGGGTCCGTTCTGTGTGACTCTGCCCCAGACATCACTCCACACCCTCTTTAACCTTCTCTTCACTTGGATGGACAATCCTCAGGAAGATTCCATATGGAACCTCTAGCTATTGAAGAAGAACATTTTCCTATGACTTCAGTTTAATGCTGTGGAATGTTCTGGTTTCTGTGCCTAAGAGCAAGGCCTCTTTCCAAGGCTGCTAAGCCCAATACAAGAGTCTTTCCTGAGGTGGAAAAAAATGGAAGCTCTGTCCAGTCTGAGAAAGTAACTTTTCTGTTCACTCCAGAACTTGCCATTTGCGACTGTCCAAAGCAGAAGAACCTATGTAAACAAAACCATGCAAACCCAGCAGGTTTTTCCCAGGGCTTGTGGCCTGGGGTCAGACTCTAGGTATGTGTGTAATAAAGCTGTGGAAAACCTGTCTCCAAGTTCCGTCCTTTACCCGTCCATCTCCTGAAGTCCCTGCTGAAGAATAGATCACATCATCCTCAGTACAGCACCTGATACACCTGAAAGGGAAAGGACATAGGGCAGAAAAAGCTGTGTAACAAAACAAGTGTTTGTAACTGTGTTTGAGGTGCTACCTGGGTGTGTGCACATATGTAGAGGAAGTGCTTGGTTCGTATTTTTCTCCTGGAACCCTCTTGAATCACAGATATATATATATATATATATATATATATATATATATATATATATATATCCATGGACTAATTCCAAAAGGTCCAATTGTTCAAGCTCATTGTAAATCAAATAATGACACATCAAATTTACAATTGTAGTTCTACTAGAGATCCATTAAGGTATATTTAAATAGAGGTAAACACTTAATGCATGGTGTTAAAACTGAGCCTCAGTGTATACCCAGGCTGACCTTGTATGCTAGACTGTCTGCCTCAGGCTCCCAAATGCTGGCACCACAGGCATGTGCCACCACAGATACAGGTTCCTGTTTGATGTGTATTCTCCATACATTATTAGAGACATATTTATGCTAAAAAGAATTATGTGAGGGATTGGAGAGATGGCTCAGGGTAAAGAGTACTGGCTGTTCAAGAAGAACTGGGTTCATCATTCACATGGTGGCTCACATGTATCTGTAAAAGAACTTTCAGAAGGATACACCACCATCTTCTGACTTCCATAGGTACCAGGCACACACATGGTATGCACATATGCCTGCAGGCAAAAAACTGATACACATAAAATACAATAAATGTGAAAATGAAATTCAAAAGAATTTCTTATTTGTAGCTAAAATTTACCTTACTATCTAGCACATCCTTGCAATGACTTGTTCCTTCCCACACTCCAACATTTCAGGAATGAAAAACTGCATTTTCCTGTCCACTAGAAGTTTTTTTTATTTATCTTTTATTTTTTTTTATTTTACAACACCATTCAGTTCCACATAATAGCCACAGATTCTCCTGTTCTCCCCCTCTTGTCCCCTCCCCCTCCCCCAGCCCACCCCCGTTCCCACCTCCTCCAGATCAAGGTCTCCCCGAGGACCGGGATCGACCTGATAGACTCAGTCCAGGCAGGTCCAGTCCCCTCCTCCCAGACCGAGCCAAGCGTCCCTGCATAAGTCCCAGGATTCAAACAGCCAACTCATCCACTGAGCCCAGGACCCGGCACCACCGCACAGCTGCCTCCCAAACAGATCAAACCAAATGGTTGTCTCACCCATTCAGAGGGCCTGATCCAGTTGGGGCCCCTCAGCCTTTGGTTCATAGTTCATGTGCTTCCATTCATTTGGTTATTTGTCCCTGTACTTTATCCAACCTTGGCTTCAACAATTCTCGCTCATATAAACCCTCTCTTTCTCACTAATTAGACTCCCAGTGCTCCAACAGGGGCCCAGCTGTGGATGTCTGCATCCAGATTCCTCAGTCCTTGGATGGGGTTTATGTCACAACTATCAGGGTGTTTGGCCATCCCATCACCAGAGTAGGTCAGTCCCGGCCGTCTCTCGACCATTGCCAGCAGTCTTTTGTGGGGTATCTTTGTGGATCTCCGTGGGCCTCCCTAGCTCTCTGCTTCCTCCCCTTCTCAAGTGGTCTTCATTTACCATGGTCTCCTATTCCTTGTTCTCCCTCTCTTTTCTTGATCCAGCTAGGCTCTCCCACTCTCTTTCCCTCGACCCTCGCCCTTCATTGCTCCCACTCATGACCTGGCTGTTCATGTTGATCTCATCCATTTCTCCATGTCTTTTTTGGGGTCCCGTTTTCCAGGTAGCCTCACTGGTGATGTGAGTAGCAGTCCAGTCATCCTTGTTCCACATCAAGTATCCTCCTATGAGTGAGTACATACCATGTTTGTTTTTCTGAGTCTGGGTTACCTCACTCAGGATGATTTTTTCTAGATCCATCCATTTGCCTGCAAACCGCATGATGTCATTGTTTTTCTCTGCTGAGTAGTATTCCATTGTGCCACTAAATAAAATCAAGGAGGAAAGAACAAATGCATCACCATCATACTGGGAAGAAATGACCAGGGTGGAGGTGACATACCTCCCCACAGCCATCTCTGTGAAATTTGCAGCCAGAGGGGAAGCAGGATGCATGCCTACAGAGAGGGTACTGGGTCATATAGAAGCGCCCCTCATCATTGAAACTTCTGGTCAGATTTTAACTGAGGAAGATTTGATAATGGGATACAGGAGGGAGAGCAGAACGGGACAAACAAGTATTTAATCACAGGAGACATCGCTGCCATGAGATGCTGATGGTTGCTCTGGGCATCCCTGACTTCACCAGCCAGTTACCTTATGAGATGGTTTTCTTGAGGTGCGCTCAGGCAACCTGCATGTGTTGTGTGACAGGATTTTTCCTGAGGTGACAAAACACACTCAGCTACTAACTCCAGACAGGGAGCCCATGATAGACCAAAGTGCAGATACCACCAAAGTCCAACTTGGTGGACGAATGGGTTTTACTGGGGTTACTTAGAGGATATGGGGGGGGGTTACAGGAGCAGAAATCACTCAGACAGGTGCATCACCAATGCTGGGATCAGAAAACCTGGGAAAATGCAGTACACTGAACAATTCAACAGGTTGGAAAGTGTCCTTTCGAGGTGCCTCAGCTGGATAAAACCTCTTCTAGGCTGCTTAGCTGGCTTCTGCTTCTTCTAGGCAGCTGGTCTTGTCTTAGTCTTGTCTGCTTCTTTTGACCTCTAAGAGTGTTCCTAGTAGCTCAGCTTTTCTTCCTCTGAGAGGGACTCTCAGCTTTCATTGTTGACTCTGGCAGGAAGAGGCCTACTGAACCTGGTCAGTTTCAGGGAGTTCTTAGAGTTATTTGGAGTTATCTCTCTGGTTAAGGAGGTCCCAAGCTTGCATGGTGCAATGTTTCCATCTCAGAGGAAACTGTTACACAACAATGGGCCATCAGCATGGGCCAGAAAGAAGGTTCAGGCCAGCAGTGCCCTGAATCCACAGTGTCACTGTTAGACCTCCTGTCTTGGATCCCTGTGTTAGTGGTGTTCAATGGTCAGGGTTTAGAGATCACACCTGGGTGAATAGAGGAAAGACTTCATCTCAGCAGATCTATGAGAGTCACAGCCATGAGGCCCAGCATGTAGGGGAGGATAATGAGGCACTACCTGAAGCTGCTGTGAGTTACAGAGATGCAACTGGAAGGAACAGAACTTGCTGGAAATCTGATCTCTCTAATCCAGCCTTCCTAGTCCTTGGCTGCTGTGTGGATCTTGACAAATCTGGGGAAGGAAGGCAGATGCTTTTCCCCTGGAATTCAGAAAAATAGATACTCTTAGTTGACATCTTCTTTTAATGTCTGAAACGTGTGCTTGTCCAATGACAATATTTCAACTTTCTCCATGGGAATTGACATTAAATGCAAACTAGGCAAACTTTGTCATGCAGCCCATGAATTACAGTATGTAGTGGAACTATTACTCATTATTATTATTATTATTATTACTTCAATTAATTTATTGGGGTGACCCTTCCCAGTGTGGAGATGAGAGGACGACTCGCAGGGTCTGATTCTCTCCTTCCACCATGTAAATCCCGTGGATGAACTTCAGGTCTGCTGACTTGGTGACAAGCACTTTACCTTCTGTGATGTTATGCTTTAGTTGTCAACTTGACATGACTTACAATCACTTGAGAAGAGAGTCCCAATGATAAATTATCTGCTTTGGTTGACCTGTGGGATATTGTCTCAAGTGAGCTGTTATAGGAAGATCTAGCCCACTTTTGGGGGGCACCATTCCCTAGCCAGGGGATCTTGAACTGCATACAAATAGATACATTTCCATGAGTGAAAACAAGCAGGTAAGCAGGAATGCATTCACTTCTGTCTACTACGAACTGTGAAAGTAATGTGTGCAGCTATTTTAAGTTCCTTACTCTAATGGTCTATCACGTGGAATTGTGAGCTACAATAACCCCTTTCTCCCATGAGTTACTGAAAGGGAAAAATCAGTAGCCCTCTTAAGAGATGCTCCCTCCCTACCTCATCTAAAGGTATTTGCTGACCACAGTTTTATAGCTGACCAGAAATTAAACTCATTGGAAAATAGGGCTAAAATAATAAATATGAAATGTATATATCCTGTGCTCAGCAAACACAGGATATAGGGAGTACAAAATTTATGTCTCTGTAGATACCCTGCATCCTGTTAGCCATTAGTAGCCTCACGCTTATAGTTCAGCCAATAACTTCAAAGAACTACCTCACCCTGAGCCCCCTTGTGAAATCCCGAGATATGTAACCCTCTGCACATAAACTTTTCCTATATAAACTCCTTGAAGTGAGTGCTCGGGGCTCTCCTCCTTCATCTGCTGTGTTGAGTGTTGGACATGGATCAAGCCCAGGCTTGTTTGCTGTTAACAAACGCCTGTGTGTTTGCATTGGATATTGGCTCTGTGGTGGTCTTGCTTGGGGTTCTTGTGACATGGGTACAATGTTACTTTTTGTCAGGGTATTTTGTCACAGCAACAGAAATGAAACACCTGCTGAACTTTCTCACCAGCCATGTTCCTATTCAGATACATACATCAAAAACGCCTTGCACTAGGCATATGCTGATGGTGGCAGGAACACGAAGGATCCTGGGACACAAAGATTCATGGCTGAAGATCTGTTGTCTGGAACTCTCAATCTGGACTTTCTTTTTGAAATCTTATTTTTAATTATGTGCACGAATCTGTGCATGTATGCATACAGGTGCGTGTATAGGCCAGAGGAGGGTGTCATATCCCCTGAAGATGGAGTTACAGGAGGATATGAGCCAACACAGGTGCTGGAAATGAACCATAAAGAGTATGACTGGGGGGCTGGAGAGATAGCTCAGAGGTTAAGAGCACCTACTGTTCTTCCAGAGGTCCTGAGTTCAATTCCCAGCACCCACATGGTGGCTCACAACCATCTGTAATGAGATCTGGCACCCTCTTCTGTGTACATAATAAATAAATAAATCTTAAAAAAAAAAAAAAGAGTATGACTGGGTCCGTGATTGCTGTGCCAGCTCTCTATGCCCTTATTCTGGATTTGCCCCAAGAGATGTGTGTCAGTTTCGAATGTTTTGTCGTGAGGTCATGGGAATGGCAGTCGCTGGATAAGGACCACAGATCACAATGAGGTCACCTTCCCATTTGTATATTGACTACATATACTTTCCCCTCTCCTGGTATGTGGAGCTGTGGGTGCTCACTCTGGTCCCACACCAGAAGCTGTTTTTAGCAATGGGCCCCTTCCTCATTGTTCACTGATCTCTATGGAGAGAAGCTTTCTCTGCATTTATTGGGCCCTGATCCACCAGGCTCACTTTGTGTGGCCAGTCACTCTCTAGTTCTCAGGACTCTACTAAGAAGCTGTTTGCATTCTGTGGTAGTAGACCCCAGGGAGTCTTTCTCACTGTCTCCACCTCACACACCCCACCTCTGCCTGCATAGGCATCTGTCTACTGTTCCCCTTCCTTCTAGGTCCTGCTCATGTCCCTAAATCCAGCATCCACCCTGGTGCTTACAACTCCAGCATCATTGTTCCCAGTCCTGCTTTGTGTAGAAGGATGTTGTCTTGGTCAGGGTTTCTGTTGCTGTGACAAACACCACGAGCAAAAGGCAACCTGGGAAGGAAAGGGATTATTTGGCTTACACTTCAACATTGTTGTTCATCACTGAAGGAAATTAGGACAAGAACTCAAACAGGGCAGGATCCTGGAGACAAGAGCTGATGTAGAGGCCATGGATGGGTGCTGATTACTGCCTTACTCCCAATGGCTTGCTTAGCCTGTTTTCTTTCTTTCTTTGTTTTTTGTTGTTTTTCAAGACAGGATTTCTCTGTGTAGTTTTGGTGCCTGTCCTGGATCTTGTTCTGTAGATCAGGCTGGCCTCAAACACACAGAGATCCACTGGCTCTGCCTCCCAAGTGCTAGCATTAAAGGCATGCACCACTACTGCCTGGCCTGCTTTCTTATAGAACCCAAGAACACCATCTCAGGGATGGTACCACTCACCATGGGCTGGGCCCTTGCTCACTGATCACTAATTGAGAAAACGCCTTTCAGTTGGATCTCAACTGGGGCTCACTCCTCTCTGGTGACTCTAGCTTGTGTCAAATTGACACAGAAAACCAGCCAGTAAACATGTTATCTGGCCTCTACACACCCGGCTGTGTGGATCCCTGTGTTTCATCTTTCCTCAATGCCTCTACCATCCACAAACTTCCATAAATACAAGGATGTACTACTTTATCTACCTCTCCACTGTCACACCAGACTTCTAGATGTGTGTCCACTGAGTACACAGCCCTGTTTACCCATCTTCTCTATTCCATATTCCATATTCCCCCTTACCTGTACTCAGTTTCCAAAGAGGCCTTGGACACATGCTGCTGCACCCCTCTTTTTTAGAGTCTGCCACAGCTCACAAGTGGTCACAGCATCAAAATCAGCTCATGTCGTGGCCCCATTCTTACAGGATCATAAGCTCTACTCCCATGCCATAAACCACCATATTAATGCCCTATACCGCCATACTAATGCCCCTTTGATGTGTCCTCCCTGCTGGAACTCAGGCATAAGGCTCTGTATACATTTCCCACACTGCCTCTGCTCCAATTACCCTTGGGCTAACACAGACATTTTTTCCCTGCATGTCCCATACTCTGTATCCAATGTCTCCCCCTAACCTGGGCTGGTGCATCTACTGAGAAATCTTTGCCTCTCTGGTCTGACCTGAGAGGAATGGATCAATATGCATCTTGTGCATAGAGGTGGGAGAAGAGAGGAAACTTCCTTCTAGTCATCATGGGATGGGCTCTTGTGATTCCTTTGAAACAGTAGGACCTGAGGCAGAAGGACTCCTAGTACCATGACTGAGCCATTGAAAGGACGAATAGTGAACAGACCTGGTGGCAGTCTGGGTCATTGCTCACAATCCTTTTCCCATGAATGCTCAGAATGTCCTCTTTGTATATTTGGTGCACATAAGAGTGGACTCCTAAGTATTGGTGGAACTCAGCTCTCTTTGTGAACAGTCTTCTCACTGGCAACTTGCCCTGTTCCTGTTTTTATGTATTTGCTCATATACACAGGGTCAACGATTAAGGTGAGGATAGCACAATGTGACAACAGAGAAGACTATGTGTCTGAGTGAGGATCTCTGTGGCTCCTGAGAAACTTGTGATTTGTGGAGTAATAAAGATGACTCAGGGTTTGTCACCTCTCTTTGTCCTTCAAACATGATATTTTATCAATAATTGACACCCACAACTTAATGCTACCCCAAAAAAGACATGAAATATATAGAATACACATCTCTTTGTTGATGAAAGAATAAGGTTTCACAGCCATTATGAGGACTCATCAGTGACACCAGAATATCTTCATCCAGTGCTGGGACAAGATGATGCTTCAGGATTCCTCCAAAAGCTTTACTGCAAGGTGTTTGGCCTCTCAGCAGATTCACACTTCAGCATTTGAGACTGCTGAGTTTTCCTGTACTTGGCTCTTCTTCTCTTAAACCACCTCTGCAATAACATGGTGAAAGAGATAGCTTTAGTATATTCAACAGTCAATATCACAACTGGAAAAAAAACTCTGTGTAACTGTACATGGCAGTGAGGCTTTAGACTTATCAGAACAATCTCATACATATGGATTTTTTTCTTTAAAATTATTTTATAGACTATATTTGATTGTTTCCCCTCCTGAACACTTCTCACATTCTCCATACCTCCTTATCCACCCAACTTCATTCTCTCTCTCTCTCTCTCTCTCTCTCTCTCTCTCTCTCTCTCTCTCCAAAAATAAGATAATGACAAAAAATCAAAACATAAGATAATGACAAAAAAACAAAACAAACTAAAAGATGACAGAAAAACAAACAAAAGAAACAGAAATCCTGCAGAAAACATGACGTCAACCAGAACTATTCCTGGGTATGGGGCCTGCCCCAAAATATGATTGCTATACCCAGTGACACTCCATGCAGAAAACTCATGTTCCCTTTACAATCAGGTATCAACTGCAAGGAGCTGCTTGGTTAGGGGTGGAACTTTGTGTCCACTTCCCCTTCTCAGTGCTAGAATTTTGTCTGGTTTGTACACTTACAGGTCTTGTGCCTGAAAGTGAGAGACTTTGTGCCAGGGCAAGACAACAAAAAGGTTCCTCCATTTTATATTCTTGCTGAGGCCATTTCAGATTTAACTGGAATTTGATCTCCTTGTTGGAAAAACCAGGAAAAACTATCCAAATCTATTATTCTGGGGACCAGAGGTCAATATGTCCTAGCTACCTAATCTTAGCTTCTGTTAAACTACCTGCTTGTACAGAACACTCTCTCCAGCTAACCATTTAATTTGTCTTCTAATAAAACTGCTTGTTTCAAAGTACTTACTCTGCAATCCCCCCTGCTGCTGCTGAGTGTGATGCCAGGACGTTTTCTGTCTTTAAAAACTCAATACTCTCAATACTCTCGAGGCTACACCTAGGTCCCTGAATAGCTTGGATGTGATCCCATCCAGATGGAATAAATACTTTTAATTGGCTATAAATTGTTTGAGTGGCCAACTCTGGTGGGCTATGGGTAAAATTTTGAAGGTCTCTCTGAGATACCAGAGATTGGACCCAGATACTTAGGCTCTTGGGATCCCCAGGAACAGTGAAGAGTGCACCAGCTGGAGAGGACTCTTAGGGGATGTGCTCAGCCTGAGATGGTCCAGGATCCTAAGAAAATCATCTCTGTGCCATTGCTGCTGAGCACTATGGAGGCACCCAGTATTGGTCACCACCCAAAAGAGAAACAAACAAAAAAAGGTAAAACAAAAGTCATCCGGTCTGAACACCTCCAGAGGTAAGTTTGGTCTGTAAGGGGTACCATATGGTTAGGACACAAGAGGAGAGGTCACACTTGACTATAGATCCTGTGTCTAGGATATGTGAGATGTCACTGGATTGTTGGTCTGCAGGTGTATGAACGTGTGGCGGCCACTCCTATTTGTCATTTGTCTTTTGTATGTGTCTCTCAGTGCGACTGTGTCTCCCTGCATGTTTCTGTCAGTTCTGTTGGCTGAAGGAACAGATTGAAAAGGAAAGGGAGAATAAGCCATCTAAGACCACAACTAGAGCTGCCCCTAGGCAGTGCACAATTTCCTGCAAGCTCATGGGCAATGCCAGGCAGCACCGTGGTGCCCGTTTCTGGCAGCAGCTGTGGCTGTGCCTCGTGGCAGCTGGCTCCACTACTTCTATGACTACCTGGGTGCTTCCAAGCCTCATCTGTAATCACCAGTTCCCATGTAATAACCAATGGCTTCCTCTGGTGCAAGACCCTTATCCTTGGCTTAAGACCTGTGTCTTCTCCTTGGAAACCAGAATCCTTTGGACCTAACCGAGTAACTCAGAGAAACCCCAAACTTCTGCCTGTTCCCTCAGTTGGGAGATGGGAATAATTCCCAGAGCCAGGTGCTGGTTGCTCAGAGGAAGGAGAAAATTGAAGGGACTCTAGCCTGCTTGAGCATGGCAAACATGGCTCTGGCAGGTCTTATCCATCTCCCCATTCCCTATGCCTTGCTAAAAACTGTTAGCTTACATTCCTAAAGCTAGCCACCAAGGTCTATTCCCTTATTTGGCAACTTCCTTCTCCTGACACTCACTACCAAGTTTTGTATCAAAGTATTGAAGTCCAGCAATCAAAATCCTCTTGTGGCTTCCCTAATTAACATGTCCAATCAAAATTAAACACCTTATCCTAATGGGAAGATCCCCCTTTTACCTTTATAACCTGCCATTTTCCTATGGCCCATGTCTGTCTCATCTCTATCCAGAGACAATCTTTTGTCATCACCCCCCACAAATACCCCCCTCTCCTTTGTTTCCTTCCCCTTCTCCCTCATCCTCTATCTCCTGTCTTTGTCTCTTATTCCCTGCCCTTTGCTCTCTGGGGCAAATAAATCTCCTTTGTGCTGAGAAGTTGGTCTTGGGGGTCTGGAACCAATACTGGCCCCTTCAGAAGTAATTTCCCAGTCCCATGTGTGGGGTGTGGTGGCACAAGGTTAATGGGTTTCAACTTAAGGAAATCACTCAGAAAGTTTACAGTCACTGACATTGAAGCCAAAGACAAAGAGGGAAAGAAACTTTCCCATGAGGTGATCACTGCCCTAGGGGAAACAGACAAGAGAGAAAATGGGAGAAACAGACCAGGAAAAGGGGTTCAGGATTTCACCAGCATCATTTGATGGGGCCCTGAGTACAGATCCATTGGAGTTTAAGGGGGAAAATATCCATAAATCCCCCTGCTCCAGTGGGTAGATGGCCTCCTCATAGCTCTGACCACTGATGAGGGATGTGGACAGCTAACAGAAGGCCATTTTGGAGGTCCTTCAAGCCCAGAGGTAGAGCGTCTAAGCCAATAAGTCTCAAATACCATGTTTAGATGTGCCACCTGTGCTCAGGTAAACTCCAAAGGGATCTGGGCTTGAGGAATTGGGCCTAGTGAACATTGGGGGTTGGACTTTACTGAAATTTAGCCTCTGAATTTGGCTATGAAAATATGTAGACACCTTCCAAGGATGCATGGAGGCATACCTCATGATTGCAGAGGACTGAGATCAGAGTCAACATCTTCCTAGATTGTTCCCCACATGATTTATGGAGGCAGGGTCTGTCCCTGAACCTAAGCTCAGCAACTAAGCTAGTCTCGATCACCCTCAGGACCCACAGTCTCTGTCTCCTGAGCCCGAGCTTATGATGCAGATGAGCTAACATGCCTGCTAAGCTTTCCTGTGGGTGCTGAGGATCCAGTTCATATGGGAAGTGTGTTATCCACTGAGCTCTCTCTGCAGCCCCAACCTGAATTTTGACTTTGTTATTTTCCCCAGATCATGTCCTCCTTATTAGATTAACTGAAATTAATTCAGTCTGACTCTTTTTTGATTAATTTTTTGTTTGTTTGTTTTTTCGAGACAGGGTTTCTCTGTGTAGTTTTGGTGCCCGTCCTGGATCTCGCTCTGTAGACCAGGCTGGCCTTGAACTCACAGAGATCCACCTGGCTCTGTCTCCCAAGTGCTGCAATTAACGGCGTGGGCCACCACCTCCCAGCTTTCTTTTTTTTTAAATTTTAGCACAAATTTCCAAAGCTGTCATCCCTAGACCTCTCCAAATGCTAATGAGACTATTTTGGCAATGTTTTAGAACTTAAACACAGCATGGGGGAACATGAAAATTCAGCCTTGCTGTTGTCTACCTCACCTTTCCACAAACTTACAAAGGTGCAGGGCCAACCATGTGGACTTTTAAAGTGTCTTCCCACATGACTCTTTGCTAAACTAAACACAGGTGAGTTACTGTGTTTCTTGAAAGAATTTCTCCCTTGTCTCAATTAACTCGTGCTTTTAAGTAAATGTATATTTGTTACAACTGAACCCCTTTTTATCCCTGCTCATTGCTACAATTAGAGGTCCCCAAGGTCATTTAGAGCCCTACTATGATCCTAGGTGTAAGTGCCCTGAAAAGACCAGAGTGTCAGTACCTCAGTATTAATCACTGCAGACTTACCAGTAAACATTTATGTCGTCCTATATGCATGGCATTATAATATTCAATGATGTCTATATATCTCATGTCCACAAACTGATTATAAGTAGTCTGCCTTTTCAGGTTTTTTTTTCAATTAAGAAATCATGCTGCCTCCAGCAATGGGAAAGGACCATAAGCTGCTGGGTGTTCATTCCCTTTTTACCTCTGGAAAACTGCAAGACTCAATGCTTGGTTGCCATTATAAAACAGACAAAGGCACCTCCCACCCATGGTCACTTTTCATAATGGCTACAAGAAAATCGACCACAGCCTGAAGCAGAGTGCCCTGCACAAAGACTTGAAATGTACTGACCCGCACTCTGGATTCTCCCAGGAACAAGCGCTTTGCAAGGGCCCTCCTGTAGAAATAAGATGGAAAAGTGGAGCTGTTAGATGAATACAGCATTTCAGCTTGGCAAGATGGAGAGACTTCTGGAGATGGGTCACATACCAACACAAAAAAAAATGTAAAGTTGGTGATCTCTAAAGTATAAAAGTGAATTTTCATTTATTTCTACTTTACTACAATAAATAAATTAATTAATAAAATAATTAATTAACATATGGGGGATATGATATAGTAGTAGTGGGATTGCCTATAAACCACCAGGTCTTGGATTCAATTCCCATTACAAAAGGTGGCGGGGGGGGGGGGGGAAGCATAAAGAAGAAGAGGAGGAAAAGAAATATAAACAAAAAGAAAACTGGATGAAGGAATTGAGAGGCACCAATCGGTTTTGGAATCAATTCATATCAACAATGCATGGAAATATTGACTCTTAACATCACAAAACATCCTTCCCATGGCCATCAATGAAAGAGGCTAAGACCCCCATGCCTTGGGGCTCAAAGCAGATAGGGGCCACAGTGTGGAGAACACACCTCCAAATGAGAAGCTGAAAGATGGGAGGTGGGATTGGCTACTGAAACAAGCCACATACCTTGTGGTCTCATCAGGGTACTTAGTTTGTTCAAAAACTTCTTCTAGTTCACTCAGCTGTCTGGGTGTGAGACCCAACTGGATCCGTGGCCTTGTGCGGCGGAACTGTGGAACCCTGGCAGCAGCCAAGTTCTCCTGCTTCTCCAACTGTGGATGTCCAGACCCTTGGTGGCTCCCATGGCTCTCATCTTTGATGTCATCACCAATGTAGTGGATCACATCATCCTTATGGTCTGCGATGCCCTGGTTCTTTAGTTTTTCTGGACCATTTAGAGAACCTTCAATGTTGCCATTTTCTGCTGCTGGAGCAGCCTCTTGTTCAGCCTCAAGGATCACCTCGATCTCATTTTCATCCAGCTTGTAGAAATTGGGGTCTACATGTTGGAATTGAAGAGCCATGGTGGACCTAAAAGGGAGTAAGTAGTGTCACCTCTACAAATGTTCTGTGGATTGAATGGTATTGCAGTGCCTGGAGTTTTTGCAAGTTTCATATCTGCCCTTTCTATCCCACAGCCCCTACAGGAGATATGTGGTCAATGGGAGTGGCTCTTGGGAGCATTAGCAGAATGTACCCTACTTGGAATCCAACCAAGCCCATCAAAACCTCGAGAAGAAGGGACTTTAGGATTAAGCAAGCTGTTGCAAGTGCACAAGCAAGGACAAGGACAAGAATTTGCATTGAGCACATGGCCCCTGAGTGAACCTCTAGAGAACTTCTAGTCTCTATATCTCACTGTGCACATTGCAGGACGTAGGAATTAAGTGCTCATGGTTATCTCAGTTTGTGTTTGTTCCAAAAATCTGTATGAACACTGAAAACACAGCCAATCACTGTTCTCCATCAGCAGCAATGGCATGTTTATGCAGCCAGGTATGTGCAACATTCTGGTGGACAAGACACTGCAAAAAAATTGATGTCATCAGTGAAAAAATTTCACATACTCCAGATTGTTGATGAGGAATCTCCATCACAGTTGTATAATGTCTTATCCAATGCTTCTTGTGTCTACAAATGCTGACACTGCACGGTTAACTGCCCTTTTTGTAGTGTCAATAAACCACTTAAGGTTAAGCATGCGTTGGAACAGTACCTGGGTTGATTAAACACCATATGTGCATTAAGGAAATGAAAATGAAAGAACGTCAGGCCCAGTTCTTTTCAAGGAGTTAATAGTCTCAAAGAAGTGTTTTCAGTGTACGGAGATGTTGGAAAATATCAAGAGGATCTCATTAAGAAAATGTTATCCTTCACCCAGCAACTGATAGAAAGAGATGCAGAGACCCACAGTCAAACATTAGGTGGACCTCAGGGAATCCTGTGGAAGAGGTAGAGAAAGGTTTATGGGAACCAAAGGGGCTGAGGAAACCACAAGAAAACCCATAGAATCAACTAATCTGGGCTTGTAGGTTCTCATAGAGACTGAATCGCCAGCCAGAGAGCTTACATGGGAATGAACTAGGTCCTCTACACATACTTTACAGATGTATAGCTTGATCTTCTTGTGGGGCTTCTACCAGTGGAAGCAGGGGCTGTCTCTGACTCTGTGACCTGCTTTTGGGACTCTTTCCTCCTACTAGATTGCCTTGTCCAGCCTTAACAGGAGAGGAGGTGCCTTGTCTAACTGCAACTTTATAAACCATGGCTGGTGGATACATAAGGGAGGCTTGTCCTTTTCTGAAGAGAAAAGAGGAGGAGTGGATGGGGGGAAGAGGGAAGGTCAGTGGGAAGGTCTGTGAGGAGAGGAGAAAGGGAGGGGAAATGTGATTGGGCTGGGAAAATAATTAATTAATTAATTAATAAAAAAGAAAAACTAACGTTCAATATTACTTTTAAAATTAATACTGAATTTACTAAAGTTACAGATTAAGAAACTTAAAAACATAATTCCTTTTTAAAAAGATGATTATTTGTTTGTGTGCACATGCTTGTGGGTGCCCACAGGGAGCACTGGAGGCCCTAAAGCTCAACTTATAGATAGGTGGTTGTGAGGACCTGAGGTGGATGCTGGGAACTGGACTCTGGTCCTCTGAAAGAACAACAAATGTTCTTGACCATTTAGCCATCTTCCAGCCCCCTCACACAAATGCAAACTTTTTCTTTCTTCGTTTCAGTTGTAGAATATCAGAGCTTTGTGATATTAGGGCAGTGAGTAAGATTCCTAAGAAAGTTGTAGTGCAAATAGTTTGACTTGCAAATGTGAAAATCAATGTCCTTAAATGTAAAAGGCTTGTCACATACCCATAGGGTTGGTAGCTGAATAGATTTGGAATCCTTTTAATTGCTGAATTTATTTGTTATATGTTTGTGGACCAGTAAGTACCATGGAGTGCAAGCCACAGCTCACATTAGGATGTGAGAAGACTACTTGGGAGAATCCATTCACTCTTTCTTCATGTGCATCCCAGGGATCAGGCTCAGGTCATCAGGCTTGGCATCAAAAGCCTTAACCCACTGAAACATCACAGAAGACCTGCCTGCCCAACACAAAGGTTCATTTTTATGTACAAGAGGTGTCATCCAGGCAAAGTCCCATAAAAGTATGACTGCTCAAAATTATCAGACAACATTTAGAATGCCTTTGGATATTCAGCTTACTGGACTTTGAGTCCTACATACACTACAGGGGCTCATAAATCATAACAGTATTCCCCTCCCAGAACTCCTAACCCAAGTAAATCCCATCAAATTCCTCCTAAGCATCCTATCAGGAGGAAGAGTATAATATCCCTTCAGAAGAGAATACTGTCTTTTCTGAAGTTGTATTACAACCCTTTCAGTGTATTGTGTGTTTTTATAGAGTAGTTCTTTGGTTATTAGCAGGTGTGGGTAGTATAGAATAAGAAGCAGAGCCTCTGAGACTGCCATCTGCTAATGATAGAAGCTGAGGTATTCATGGTAATGCTGAACATAAAAAACCCTCATATTTTCATCATGTGAACATCAGCAGGACAGGACACTGTCACCTTCCCTTTCCACTCACTGCTAGGAAGTCCTTTGAGTCTAACCTTTGAGGGGGAAGAGAGGAGGAAAAGAAGTAAGAATGAGGGTAAAAGGAATGGAAAAGGCAGGCTGCTGTGAAGCACACGATACAGCCTGAGGGCAGAGAAACAAGTTGCAGTCTTTCCAGCTGGCTCTTAGTCTGAGTCTCTTACATACGGTAGCTCAACCGGTCTTTGCTCCTTCTGAGCACTTCTGCTGGTCTCTTCCAGGCTGCTCCACTGGTCTGAGAAAGACTCTCAGCAGTCTTAACTATTTATACAGCCTTGGGGAAGGCGGAGCCCACTGAATGAAGTCAGTTTCAGAAATTTCCTGAAGGTATTTTGAGTCGTTTACTCCTTTTTCCCTCTTGCCCGGACCTGAGGACCAAACCCACAGACTTATGCTTGCTAGGCAAGCACTCTACCACTGAGCTAAATCTGCAATCCTTGTTTACTCCTTTTTTTTTTTTTTTTTTTTTTTTTGGTTTTTTGAGACAGGGTTTCTCTGTGTAGCTTTGTGCCTTTCCTGGAACTTGCTTTGTAGCCCATGCTGGCCTCGAACTCACAGAGATCCACCTGCCTCTGCCTCCCGAGTGCTGGAATTAAAGGCGTGCGCCACCACTGCCCGGCATATTTGTTTACTCCGTCTTAAGGAGCTTTTCTGTGGAATTGAATGATCCAATACAGGAGTTAATTGCTATAATAGCAGTAAAAATAATCAATGATAAAAATGTGCACTTGAGCCTGTCATGCTCCTTATACCCTCCCAGAGAAGGCACATAATACTTGGAAATGAATATGGCATCATAACTTTCAGCTACATAGTCATATAGTATAGTAGGCCACAAAAGAAACCCTACCATCTTTGTTAAACATACATGTTTCTGACACATTTTGGCTATAACACAGCTTGTTGTTATTCCTGGGATCAGTTTATATTTACAAAACAAGACTGTTGAGGGGGCAGAAGAATGATACAGGGGTAGGGATACACCCAGCCAGGTTCACAGCAGGATCCCAGGCCAAAGAACACTCAAGCTTGTGGAGAGGACATGCAACAGAGTGCATCAGGCTACACCACAGCTCAGAACACGTGTCACCTGATACTTGAGAGTGCATGCGCTGGGTACTTTGTTGAATACAGGAAATACTGGCCAAGGATTCAGAATTGCCCAAATGGCTGTGTTTTAGGAATTTTGCTATCAGAACTGTGGTATAGGGTGACTGCAATGCCAATGAGATCATCTGACTTGGCTGAGAGGGAGCAGCCTTCTATAAGATTCTAAACCAGGGGTTTTCAACCTTCCTAATGCTTCAAACCTTTAACACAGTTCCTCATGTTGAGGTGCCCTCACACACCATAAAATTATTTCATTGCTGCTTCATAACTGTAATTTTGCTATTGTTATGAGTGGTAATGGAAATATCTGACATGCAGGATATCTGATAAGCAACCCCAAGCAGGTTACAACCCACAGGTTGAGAAAAACTGTTCTAAACAAAGGTGACTGTAGACAGCCCAGGGTCTGATGTGGGAAAGAAGTAGTATGTCAGGGTAGGACAGATGGAGAAGGGAAGGGTTTACAAGGGACACATTAAGTGTTTCAAGTCCAGAGAAAAAAGGATTGAAGATGACTAGAGAGAGGAGAAGGAGAGAAACAGAGAACAGAACCTGGCATATCCAATGAGGTGACTTCTGTATCCCAAATTCTGCAATGAATGTTCAAGTAACCTTCATCAAAATTCTGCCAGAAAGTAAGGGTTCAAGAATAGGGTTCCATTCAGATGAGATCTTCATATGACGTCATATAGCAAAAAGACCCATTCGTTACCAAGAAAAACCTTCCAAGCCTACGGAATCTGGGAATAATACCCGCACAAGGTAAAGCTAAAAAAATAAGTCTTTGCACTTAGGAGGAGTCTTTTGAAAGAAGCTCAGGACTCTAACCGTCATTAGAGTCAGACTCAGAGTAGACTCAAACCTCGGGAATTAAGTCCATCCTAACCAGCTTTCATACAAACTGCCTGAAGCAATGCTTCTGCAATATGATTCATAAGTAGATGTCAAGTATATAGGTCAGGAGTGAGGGCTCAACACTGAAGAATGAATACCTGGGGTCCCAGATGAGAGGTCCAGGAGCTCAGGGATGTCAATGTTACAGCATCACAACTATGAAAGAAAAACATTTACTGAACTCTTCAACAGTAGAAAGGGAGACTGTTCCAGGGGAGCTTCAAGACAGTTATAGGGAAAGGAGCTAAGCTCAGATTCAGGTGTGGGCCACAGTCAAGACAACTTGTAGTCAAGTCTCTTCTTGGGCCTAAACACTGACCTACCAGGTCTGTGGCCCTGACTGTGGAGCAGAAAGATAATTTTAGTTACTTCTTCAGTGAATTTAGGGCCAAAACTGAGGTCACTGTCACTAAAATGAAGCCTGGTTGGGACTAGAGAGATGGCTTAGTGGTTAAGAGCACTTGGTGTTCTTGCAAAGGATCTGGGTTCAGATATCATTATCCACATGTTGGCTCACAACTATCCATAACCCCATTTCCAGGGTATCTGATACCCCCTTATATACATACATAAAAGCAGGTAAAAGAGTCATACACATAAACTTAAATAAATAAATCTAAGAAAATAAATAAATGGCAGACTGGAAATGTGGCAATTCCCAGCTTCAGAGCAGAGGGTAGAGTAGTGGATGGAAATCTACTCACATAAATCCTTTGTAGGAAGGTGTAATTCTGGTTGAATAAAGGTAAGATTTTGTCTAAGTCAGGTCAGGGTGCCAAGACTTTTGTTGAGTGTGTGCAAGGATAAGGATGCAGAGCAGACATTGGGAATGCTAGGCTATGCAGGACAGCTCAACTGACTGTGCAGGGGCTTTCCTAAACACAGACAGGGCAGACACAAAGTCCTAAGTTCAGAGTCCAGGCTCAGAGCTCAGGAGAGACTGGATGTCAGGCTCCTCCCCTCCATGACCTCAGGGTAGATAGCAGGGGAACAAAAGCATACTACTCATTGAAAATAGAGGAAAATTCCTTGAGTCTGAGGTACCAGCCCTGTCTACTTGAGACAGGAGGCATAAGGGAAAGCCACGGGACCACGACCCTTTGTGAAGTGAGAGGAGAAGCTGAGAATGTAAAGGAGTAAGTTGAAGAAAGGTCTGCACCCCGGAAGGTGTGAAGGAAGGCACGGAAAATGGCACAAGGCAGGCAGGGAGGCAAATGACAAGACTCAGAGCATGGTGTCTGAAGCATGAAATGAGCCAAGGAGTGGGGAATGAGGCCTGAGCACAGCCCTTGCTCAGCCCGTGCTCAGGCCATTGAGCATGGCGCTTAACCCACAATCACATAGAGACTAGGAATACTTAGGGAAATATTCTCTCAGCTCTGGAATCACAAGGTGAAAGCATGGAAGTCCCAGGGCTTCTGGACTGACCCCAAGAATCAGAGACCCTTTGTCAACACACTCAGGAGTCCCCTAAAACACTAAACTGAATTCAGAGGATTGGTGTAGACCTATGCAGGCCCTGTGTTTGCTGCTACAGTCTCTGAGAGTTCACAGGAGCTTTGTTCAGTTGATTTGGAGGGACTAGTTCTCCTGGTGTCCTTCATCCCCTCTGGCTCTTACACTCTTTCTGCCTACTCTTTTCTGGGGTTCCCTGAGCCCTGAGGGGAGGGATTTGATGGGACAACCCTTTTAGAGCTGAGTATGAGATGTACTGGATTGTTACAGGCAGCTTGATTGGGCTATTTACAGTAATTCAGAAGTCAGAGGCATCCATGCTGACTTAGGCTCTGGAAGCACTGTCCTAGTGCTGAGATTATGCTTTTCAGGGGAGGCAAACTGTAGTCACCGGTACACTGATTTGTGAAGTTGAAGTAAAAGGATGTCAAACTCTACAAGTAACTCAATGAACCCTGATGGTATCCCTGTCCTGTGCCATTGGTGTTATCCCCATTTCCTGGGTAAGGAAGCTATGAACAAGGCATTTCATTCAGGGTCCCAAGATATACGGAGCTCAAGTTTTAGGATTTACCTAAATAGAACTGACACTACCCATCCAATTTTCTTTTTTCTTAGCTGCTTCTTTCTTTGCTGTCTGTTCTCTTCCCCCTCTGAAGTTATAATGCATAGATCTCCTAGAAATTTTGTGGCAGTCAGTGAGAGAAAAAACTGTCCTCTGAGGCCCAAGTACAAACGTCAAGTGCCAAGCCGGGTGGTGGTGGTGCACACCTTTAATCCCAGCACTCGAGAGACAGAGTCAGGTGAGTCTCTGTGAGTTTGAGGCCAGCCTGGATTACATAGTGAGTTCCAGGAAAGGCACAAAGCTACACAGAGAAACCCTGTCTTGAAAATCCAAAAAAGAAAAAAACAAACAAACAAAAAACAAATTTCAAGTGCCTTCCATGTCTCCACAACCACGATAAAGACTCCAGCTTCCTGCATTAGCGTGCTGCAGACTCAGGGTCTCTGTCTCTTTATCTATACTGACAAACCCTTGGACAGCCAAGTAGTTTTCTTTTAGAAACACACAAAATACATTGTAAGGCATATGGGACTCTGTCAGGAAGAGAGTTATTGAGCCTTCCCCACTTTTGACGGTGGTTAACTCAGGCACCTATTATTTTTTCTGAAAAGGTGTCATATGCCTTATTATGTTTCTACACCCACACACATGTACAAATACAAACAAGTGAACAATACATACACATAAAGAAAAAGAAAAATGAACCTTAAAATATTTGAAATGAATTTTTAATCCCGACCCTCCCAAAACTTCCACAGGAAGGAACTTGCACAAGCTTTGAATGTTACTGAAGTCAAAGTGAAGGTCAGTAAATACAAGCAAAGACGTTGAACAGTCAATCTACAGCCTTCCTCAGGTCTTGGGAAGCCTTGTCCTAGGCACTTTTTATTCAAGATTTTTTTCATTTTACATACCAACCACAGTTCTCCCTCCCTCCCCATCTCCTGCTCTCATCCCTACCCCACCCCACTCCCACATCTACTCTTCATAGATGGTAAGGCCTCCATTGTGAGTCAACAAAGCCTGGTACATTCAGTTGGGGCAGGACCAAGCCCCTCACCCCTGCATCAAGGCTGAACAAGGCATCCCACCATAGGGAATCAGCTCTAAAAAGCCAGTTCATATAACCAGGATTAGTCCTGGTCCCACTGTCAGGGACTCCACAAACAGATCAATCCACACTGCTGTCACCCACATTCAGAAGGCCTAGTTTTGTCCCATGCAAGCTCCTCAGCTGTCAGTCCAGGGTCTGTGAGCTCCCACTAACTCAGGTCAGCTGTCTCTGTGGTTTTTTCCCCCATCATGGTCTTGATGCCCCTGGCTCATATAATCCCTCTTCCCTCTCTTCAACTGAACTCCAGGAGCTCGGCCAAGTACTTGGCTGTAGATCTCTGCATCTGCTTCCATCAGTCACTGGAAGTAGGTTCTATGACGACAATTAAAGTAGTCCCCATCTGACTACAGGAGAAGACCAATTATGGCACCCTCTCCACCATTGCTAGGAGTCTTAGCTGGGGTCATCCTTGTGGGTTCTTGGGGATTTACCTAGCACCAGTTTTCTCCCTAACCCCATAATGGCTCTCTCTGTCAAGATATCTCTTTCATTGCTCTGCCTTTCCATCCCTCCTCCAACCTGACCATCCAGATCCCTCATGCTCCCATTCTCCCATCCTCAACCTTATACCCCTTTCCCAGTTTACCCATGACCTCTTAACCATTTTCCCTTCCTGGGGTGATCCATGCATGTCTGTTAGGGTCCTCTTTTTAACCTAACTTCTCTTGAGTTTATTATTGTAGCTAGAGAGGTTGATGCACTGCAGCTGTAGAGAGGTTGATGCACTGTAGCTGTAGAGAGGTTGATGCACTGCAGCTGTAGAGAGGTTGATGCACTGCAGCTGTAGAAAGGTTGATGCATTGCAGCTGAAGAGAGGCTGATGAACTGCAGCTCTAGAGAGACTGATGCATTGAAGCTCTAGAGAGGATTGTGCACTGTAGCTCTAGAGAGGCTGGTGCACTGCAGCTCTAGAGGCTGGTGCAATGCAGCTCTAGAGAGACTGATGCACTGCAGCTCTAGAAATGATGCACTGCAGCTCTAGAGAGGCTGATGCACTGAAGCTCTAGACATTCTGATGCACTGTAACTCTAGAGACCCTGATGCAGTGCAGCTCTAGAGTCTGATGCACTATAGCTCTACAGAGGCTGATTGATGCACTGCAGCTCTAGAGGTTGATGTACTGCAGCTCTAGAGGCTGATGCACTGGAAAATGATGCACTGCAGCTCTAGAGAGGCTGATGCACAGTATCTCTAGAGTGGCTGTTGCACTGCAGGACTAGAGGTTGATACACTGCAGCTCTAGAGAGACTGATGCAGTGTATCTCTAGAGAGTCTGATGCACTATAGCTCCACAGAGGCTGATTGATGCACTGCAGCTCTAGATGCTGATGTACTTCAGCTCTAGATGCTGATGCACTGGAAAACGATTCACTGCAGCTCTAGAGAGGTTGATGCACTGCAGCTCTAGAGAGGCTGATGCATTGCAGCTGTAGAGAGGTTGATGAACTGCAGCTGTAGAGAGACTGAAGCACTGAAGCTCTAGAGAGGTTGATGCACTGCAGCTCTAGAGAGGCAGATCCACTGCAGCTCTAGAAATGCTGATGCACTGTAGCTCTAGGGACCCTGATGCAGTGCAGCTCTAAAGTCTGATGCACTATAGCTCTACAGAGGCTGATTGATGTACTGCAGCTCTAGAGGCTGATGTACTACAGCTCTAGAGGCTGATGCACTGGAAAATGATGCACTGCAGCTCTAGAGAGGCTGATGCACAGTATCTCTAGAGTGGCTGTTGCACTGCAGGACTAGAGGTTGATGCACTGCAGCTCTAGAGAGACTGATGCACTGCAGCTCTATAAATGCTGATGCACTGTAGCTCTAGAGAGACTGATACATTGCATCTCTAGAGAGGCTGATGAACTATACCTCCACAGAGGCTGATTGATGCACTACAGCTCTAGAGGCTGATGTACTTCAGCTCTAGAGGCTGATGCACTGGAAAATAATGCACTGCAGCTCTAGAGAGGCTGATGCAATGCAGCTCTAGAGAGGCTGATGCGCTATAGCTCTAGAGTGGCTGGTGCACTGCAGGACTAGAGGTTGATGCACGATAGCTCTAGAGAGACTGATGTGGTACAGCTCTAGAGAGGTTGATGCACTGCAGCTCTAGAAACTGGTGCACTGTAGCTACAGAAAGAAGCTGGATACAGGACACAAGAGAAAACACCCATGCTCTCCTGTTTGCACACTCTTCAGTGTGACTTCACAAAACCCTCATTTCTGATTTTCCCTTTCCTCTTACAGACGTAATAGATAGGCTTTAGGAATCAAACAGGGGGAACTCTGACTTAAAGTGAGCCCACATGAGTCAGCCACTGGGGCTTTATTTGAGTTCATGGGGGCATCAGGATGGTAGTAGGGCTTCTGGTCCTTTGGTTGGTCTTCTTTAGATTATAAATCCACATAATAGGCAGGGAGAGAAAGTACATGGAGTCACAAGTGTGCAGTTTGAGAACTTCCCAATACAATGGACCCTCATTTACTAGGAGCCTGAGAGGATGGTGAAATCTAACAGTTAACTGTGACTGTATTTCCATAGCTAGACCATATCTAGGAAGAACTGATTTATGACTACTTTCCCCACACTGTTGTGGACCATCTTACTCTTTGCCTTTTGAAGAATGATGGGCTTTAGATGTCCTGGTGACGCAGCAGGGCATAGTGTGCCCTCTGTGCTGGACAGGATTCTAGAAATATAGCTGAAGCAGAGATATTATTCTTCGTCCTCATCATGGAGAACTTTGTATAACATGAAAGAATATACTGTTCAGATTTACTATGAACATATACTGTTCATGAAAGAACATATTCTGTTCAGATTAACCATGGGTGGAAGTTAACCTTTCAGCTGAACTCCTGGAGATTGCACAGGTTTCAGTGTCCTGTATGTCATTTAGGTTAAATTTGTCAACTTTCTCAAACACGGGATGCTGGTGATGTCAAACCATTGTCCAGGCCTTCTCTGCCTACCACCTGTTCGCTCTCCAGAAATTTCAAGCACCAACAATCCCATTGGCACTCTTGAAGGCTATTTTCTTTCTAAAAATCTCCCACACTCTTTTCTGTTGATTAATTACTTCATACTGAAGATTACTTTTACAAACAGAAAACTGTTCCCCTCCATAGGCCTTTAAAATGTGCTAACATTTGGTGATCTACAATCTCCGCCCAAAGAAGAGGAATGTATCAATAGTGAGGAGGGTATTCTACAGCTGATGGTCAAATGTCAGAACGAAGACTTTCCTTTACACAATTACCATATATTGAATTATCATCAAGGACCTGGAACAAGGTGTAATCTAAGCTTTCCATACAATAAAAAAGAAACCACTGAAGTGTCTATACTGTTGGAAAAAGAAAAAATAATGGCCTGTCGCAGAAGTTGACACACAGCTGGTATTTGCTTTTGTGAGCTGAATAGAAAGTCAGGGTTATGTTGCTTAAAGAGGTTTTTATCTCTTGGCTCTGGGAAGAAAGCCAATGCTAAATCCACATGGTTCGTCCATCGGAAAGCTGAGGAGAGGAAGAGTGAGAGTTCTGTAGTATTACAGAGCATACCTCCTTGTATTGCAAAGGTCCTTCTCCTTAGAGAAAGGGACGACAATCTCTAGAGTGCAATCTTTGATCAGGAGCTACAGGGAAATTTGGTGACACATGTACTCAATGTCTAGCTTAACTAAAATTCAGCAATCATATTAACAATAAAAACATGAATTTCCAAGTTAATTTCATATGCTTTCTGGAGTTTTGTAGTATATAGATGTACACTCTTCAGAAAATGCCTTTTAAACAAAATGACAACTTCTTTATTTGGGGGGTGACATTTCTAAGTCATGAGTATTGCTTGCATAGATGACTATTCCCTATACACAGTAATTGTGAAACAGTGGATCACTTAAGGCTTTTTGATTCAGGCTCATTTGATCCTTTGAACAAGGGATTCAGTAGTAACCCTGCAAATGGAGAATATAAGGAGAAGGTGGGCACAGAAAGTATTGATGGTGATTTCTTTTTATTTGGGGGGGATCATACCAATTCTTTCTTTATTCTTTTAGTGAAAATAGATTTTTCTGTCACATAACATATCCTGATTATGGTTTCCCTTTCCCCTACTCCTCCCAGTTCCTCCCCACTTACCCTCCCATCTGGATATATCCCCCTTTCTGCCTCTCACTAGAAAACAGCTCAGGTGGGTGGAAGCCACCCATAGGCCAGCCTGAAGGCCTGGGCTGACTAAGGACATTGACAGGGGGAGTGTGCCATTATGATGAGCAAATGTATGCTGGAGAAATGGGAGAAAATGAGAGGCAGAATGGTTCATGTGCTGTGGAAAGAGGTGGAACAGAAGAATCAAAGGTGGTGAGGAGCGGACTGAGGTAGGTGGCTTGCTTGTTACCCAGGGAAGTGATGACACCTGGGCCCAGGCTGCTGCAAAGGGCCATGTTTAGGTCCGTGGTCCTACTGTAGCCTGGGTCTGAGTTGATGTCCATGGCATCTGTTGCCACCAAGGGCCATGAAGATGCCCAGGGTCTGGTTAGTCAATTCAGACAATTTTGTTGTCTGAGAGCCGTGCTGCTGCTGGCGCCAAACTAATCTCAGTGACCTGAGCTGCCACAGGGGACATGGTAACATCTGGGCCCGAGATGCTCTGGATGGCCACCTCCGGATCTGTGGTCCT
>NC_051083.1:104767656-104785252 GCF_004664715.2 Peromyscus leucopus
GATTTCTCCTCCCTTCCCTTCTCCTCTTCCTGGTCATTCTACCCATTTCCCATTCCCCTCCTTAATCTCCTCTATTCTATTCTCCCTCATCCTCAGTCCCCTCCTCATCCTTCCCCTGCACTTGTCATTCCCTCTCCTCTCATTTCTCATTATTCCTCCCTTCTCATTCCTCTTACTTCTCTTTCCTCTCACTTCTCTTTCCTCTTCCTTCTAATTTTGCTCTTTTATCATTACCCCACTATTCTCATGACCTTATTCTTCTAATTCCTCTGCTTGTTCATACTACCTCTGTACTACAACTCTTCTTTAGCTGGAATTTTCTCCATCTCACCAAGACCAGTATGCACCGACCCCCAAATAAATACCAAGTGGCTTATATTAATTAAAATTGTACAGCCTGATGGCTGAGGCTTCTTGCTAGCTAGATCTTATACCTTAAGTTAACCCATTTCTATAAATCTGTTCCTTCCATTTGGCTCATGGCTTCCTGCTATCAGTACATCTTTCTTCCCTGTGTCTGGCTGGTGAACTCTGACTCAGCCTTCCTGTTCCCAGGATTCTCTTCTCTACTTGTCCCAAGTCTACTTTATGCCTGGCTACTGTCCAATCAGAATTATATTTATTAACCAATCAGAGCAACATATTCATAGCTCACATAGCAATATCCACATCACTCCTCCCATCTCCTTCCCCCTCCCATCTCATCCAACCTCCTTTCTCATCCTCCTTACTTTTCTTCCCCCTCACTTCACATCCCTCTTCTTACCTCATTCCCCTTCTTTCTAGTCTATCTCCCCTGTAATCCCCCTCCATTCTAATTCCCCTCCCTTGTAAACCTCTGTAATTTCACATTCCACCTTTCTTCTCATTGTCATCCCTCTCATTCTACTTCTCTTCTCATTCTCCGCATCTCATTCCCCTCATGCTTTTCAATTCTAATTCTCTCTTCTTATTAGTCTCTCTTCTACTCATTCCTCCCTTCTCATCCCCCACCCTTCTCATTACCCCTCCCATATAATACCACTTCCATTCTCATTACCCCTCACTTACTATACCACCTCCTCTCTCATTTCCCCTACATGGTCATCACCCCTCCCTTCTCATTCGCATTTAGTCCTCATCCACCTGCCCTTCACATCAGCCCTCCATTCTCATTTGATTTCTTCTTCATTCCTCTTGCTCTCTTTTTCTCTCCATTCTTATTGTCCTCTCTTCTCATTGCTCATCCCTTTTCATCCAGCCTCATTTCTTATACCCAGTCCCTTCTTATATCCTCCCTTATGGTTCCCTCTCCCTTCTGAATCCCAATCCCAATCTCTTGTGATCCCCCTCACTTTTCATTCCCCTCTCTTCTCGCTCCCTCCCCTTCTTTTCCCTCCCTTCTCATATCCTCTTCCTCCTTGTTCAATATCCCTTCTCATTCCCAATACCTTCTATTCCCCATCCCTTCTAATTCCCCTCCCTTTTAATGCCCCCTCCCATCACATTCTGCCTCCCATATCATTCACACTCTTCTTATTACTGCTTACTGCTCATCCCTCTTCCCTCCTCATCCCCCCTCACCTCATTCCCCTTCTCTTCTCATCTGCCCACCTTCTATTTTGACTTCCATATGATTCCTCTAACATCTTATCCTCTTCCTTTCTCTCCCCCGCTGTGTTTTCATTCTGTTCTTTACACATTCCCCTACACTTATCATTCCCCCTAAATTTTCATCTCCCCTCCCTTTGCTTTCAACCATACACCTCACCCCCACTCACATCTGATACCTCCTCTCTTCTTATTTACCCTCAGTTCTCATTCCACCTAGTATCTTATTTCTACTCCCTTCTCAAGACCCCTCCTATTCCATTCCCTCTCATGTCTCATCCTCATTCACTTCTAGCCTCCATTTTCATCTCCCCTCCATTCTCTTTCCCCTCCCATCATCGCATCCCCCTCCTTTCTTGTTTCCCCTGCCATCTCATTCCTCCTTCCTTTCACATGCCCCTCCCTTCTCATTCACCCTCTCTTCTCATCTACCTCCCTTTCCATATTTCCAATCTCATGCCACTCCCTTCGAATTCCACCTCCATTCTAATCCCTCTCCCTTTTCATGCATCTCTCTTTTCATCTTCACTCTCTTCTCATGTCCCTCCCTTCTCATTCCCCCTCCATTCTTAACCCCCTCCCTTTTCATGCCCCTCACATCTCATGCCCCTCCCTTTTCATTGCCCCTTCATTCTCATCTACCTCCTCTTTCATGATCCTCCCATCTCATGCCCCTCCATTCTCATTCCCCCTTCTCTTCTCATCCCCCTTCCTTTTCATGCATCTCTCTTCTCATCCCCACACTCTTCTCTTGCCCCTCCCTTCCAATCCTCCCTCCCTAATCATGCCCCTGCCTTCTCATTCTCCTTCCTTTAATTCCCTGCCTCTCATTCCTATCCCTTCACTTTCATTCCCCATCCTTCTAATTCCTCTCCATTCACTTTTCCCTCCATTTTCATTCACCTATCTTCATGTTACCCTACCTTCTTATTTACCTCCCTTTTCAATCTCCATCCTTTCTCCAGCCACCTACCCTTTTGATTTCTCCTTCCTTCCCTTCTCCCCTTCCTTGTCATTCCACCGCTTCCCATTCCCCTCCTTAATCTCCTCTATTCTATTCTCCCTCAATCTCAGTCCCCTCCTTCTCCTTCCCCTCCCCTTGTCATTCCCTCTCCTTCTCATTATGCCTTCCTTCTCATTCCTCTCCCTTGTCATTCCTCTCACTTCTCTTTCCTCTTCTTATTCCTGCTCCTTTCTCATTCCCCAACCATTCTCATGACTCAACATGTCTAATTCATCTTCTTGTTCATACTCCCTCCCTACTAAAACACTTTTGTAGCTGGAGTTTTCTCCAGTCTCACCTAGACCTGCATGCACCCAGACCCAAAAAAATATGCAGTGGCTTATATTAATTAAAATTGTAGGGCCTGATGGCTGAGGCTTCTTGCTAGCTAGATCTTACACCTTAAGTTAACCAATTTCTATAAATCCGTACCTTCCACTTGGTTCATGGCTCCCTGCTATCAGTACACCTTGCTTCACTGTGTCTGGCTGGTGAACTCTGACTCAGCCTTCCTGTTCCCAGGATTCCCTTATCTGCTTGTCCCGCCTCAACTTCCTGCCTGGCAACTGGCCAATCAGAATTTTATTTATTAACCAATCAGAGCAACACATTCACAGCACACATAGCAATATCCACATCACTCCTCCCATCTCATTACCCCTCACATCTCATCCAACCTCCTTTCTCATTCCCCTTCTCTTTCTTCCCCCTGATTTCACATCCCTCACTTCACATTCCCACTTTCTTCTAATTATCATCCCTTCTCATTCCACTTCTCTTCTCATTCTTCCCCTTTTCATTCCCCTCATCCTTTTCAATTCCAATTCTCTCTTCTTCTCATTCTCTCTTCTTCTCATTCCCTCCATTCTCATGCCCCTCCCTTCTCCTTCTCCCTTACATATAATACCACCTCCATTCTCATTACCCCTCACTTACTATACCATCTCCTTTCTCATTTCCCCTACATGGTCATGCCAGCTCCCTTCTCATTCCCATTCACTCCTCATCCACCCTCTCTTCACATCAGCCCTCCATTCTCATTTGATTCCCTCTTCATTCCTCTTGTTCTCTTTTACCCTCCATTCTCATTCTCCTCC
Source organism: Peromyscus leucopus (assembly GCF_004664715.2). Lineage (NCBI taxonomy): Eukaryota > Metazoa > Chordata > Mammalia > Rodentia > Cricetidae > Peromyscus > Peromyscus leucopus. The sequence continues at coordinate 104,771,347 of NC_051083.1, forward strand.
CTTCTCGTTGCTCATTCTTTCTCATCCACCCTTCTTTCTCATACTCAGTCACTTCTCATATCCCCCTTATTGTTCCCTCTCCCTTCTCAATCCAAATCCCAATGCCTTCTGATTCGCCTCACTTCTCACTCCCATCCCTTCTCATCCCCCTTCCCTTATATTCCCCTCCTTTCTCATATCCCCTTCCTCCTTGTTCAATATCCCTTCTCATTCCCAATACCTTCTATTCCCCCAACCTTCTAATTCCCCTCCCTTCCAATCCCACCTCCCATCACATTCCCCCTTCCATATCTTTTACCCTCCAATTTTTACTGCTTACTGCTCATCCCTCCTTCCTCCTCATCCCCCCTCACTTCTCATTCCCCTTCTCTTCTTATCTGCCTCCCTTTTATTCTGATCTCCATATGATTCCTCTAACATCGTATACCCTTCCTTTCTCTTCACCCCTGTTTTCATTCTGTTCCTTATGCATTCCCCTACACTTATCATTCCCTCTAAATTTTGATTTCCTCACCCTTGTTTTCAGCCATACACCTCACCCCACTCTCATATGATACCTTCTCTCTTCTCATTTACCCTCAGTTCTCATTCCCCCGAATTATCTTATTTCTTGTCTCTTCATAAGACACCTCCTATTCCATTTCCTCTCACATATCATCCTCAGTCACTTCTAGCCTCCATTTTCATCTCCCCTCCATTCTCTTTACCCTCCCATCTCATCCCCCTCCCTTCTTGTTTCCCCTCCCTGTTCATTCCTCCTCGCTTTTTCATGTCCCTCCCTTCTCATTCACCCTCCCTTCTCATTCCCCCTCCATTCTCATCCACCTCCCTTTTCATGCAACTCTCTTCATATCCCCACTCCCTTCTCATGCCCCTCCCTTCTAATGCCCCTCCCTTATCATGCCCCTGCCTTCTCATTCTCCTTCCTTCTCATTTCCTGCCTCTCATTCCCATTCCTTCACTTTCATTCCCCATATCTTCTGATCACCCTCCATTCACATTTCCCTCCATTTTTATTCATCTACATTTTTGTTCCCCTTCCTTCTTATTTACCTCTCTTTTCAATCTTCAATCTTTCTCCTGCCACCTACCCTTTTGATTTCTCCCCCATTCCCTTCTCCTCTTCCTTTTCATTCCATCGCCTTCCCATTCCCCTCCTTCTCAGTCCCCTCCTTCTCCTTCCCCTGCCCGGTCATTCCCTCTCATTTATCATTACCACTCCCTTCTTATTCCTCTCCCTTGTCATTCCTCTCACTTCTTTTTCCTATTCTTTCTAATTACTGCTCCTTTTTCATTCCCCCAGCATTCTCACGCCTGAACGCTTCTAATTCCTCTTCTTGTTCATACTACCTCTCTACTAAGACCCTTCAGGAGCTGGAGTTTTCTCCAGTATCACCAAGACCAGCATGCACCCAGACCCAAATAAATACTCAGTGGATTTTATTAATTAAAATTGTATGGCCTGATGGCTGAGGCTTCTTGCTAGCTAGATTTTACACCTTAAGTTAACCCATTTCTATAAATCAGTACCTTGCCATGAGGCTCATAGCTTCTTGTTATCAGTACATCTTTCTTCCCTGTGTCTGGCTGGTGAACTCTGACTCAGCCTTTCTGTTCCCAGGATTCTTTTCTTTACTTGTCCTGTACCTATTTCATGCCTGTGTACTGGCAAATCAGAATTTTCTTTATTAACAAATCAGAGCAACACATTCACAGCACACAGCAATATCCAAATCACTCCTCCCATCTCATTCCCCTTCACATCTCATCCAACCTCCCTTCTCACCCCCCTTCTTTTTCTTCCCCCTCACTTCATATCCCTCCTCCCGTCTCATTCTTCTCCTTTCTCGTCATTGCCCATGTAATCCCCCCTCCCTTCTAATTTCCCTCACTTGTAAACCTCACTCACTCCACATTCCCACTTTCTTCTCATTCTCATTCCACTTCTCTTCTCATTCTTCCCCTTTTCATTCCCCTCATCCTTTTCAATTCTAATTTTCTCTTCTTCTCATTCTCTCTTCTTCTCATTTCCCTCCATTCTCATGCCCCTCCCTTCTCCTTCCCCCTCGCATATAATACCACCTCTGTTCTCATTACCCCTCACTTACTATACCACCTCCTCTCTCATTTCCCCTACATGCTCATCCCCCATCCCTTCTCATTCCTGTGGTGGTATTGTGTTCCCCAAAATATTGTGTACTCTAATAAATTTATCTGGGGTCAGAGAACAGACAGCCACTAGATACAAAGGCTAGGAAATGGTGGCACTCACACATTTAATCCTAGCATTCCAGAGATAGAAATCCCTCTGGATCTCTGTGAGTTCAAGGCCACATTGGAAACAGCCAGGCATGATGACTCACACCTTTAATCCCAGAAAGCAAGCCTTTTAATCCCAGGGAGTGGTGGTAGAGAGTAGAAAGGTATATAAGGCGTGAGGACCAGAAACTAGAGGCATTTGGCTGGTTAAGCATTTGGCTGGTTAAGCATTTGGCTGGTTAAGCATTCAGGCTTTTGAGCAGTAATTCAGCTGAGACTCATTCCGGATGAGGACTCAGAGGCCTCCGGTCTGAGGAGACAAGACCAGATGAGGATCCGGCGAGGTGAGATAGCTGTGGTTTTTTCTGTCTCTCTGATCTACCAGCGTGGACCCCAATAACTCGCCTCGGGTTTGATTTTATTAATAAGAACTTTTAAAATTCCTGCTACATCAGGACTCAGAGGTCTCCAGTCTGAGGAGAAGAGACCAGAGGAGGATCCGGCGAGGTGAGATAGCTGTGGTTTGTTCTGTCTCTCTGATCTACCAGCATGGACCCCAATAACTTGCCTCGGGTTTGATTTTATTAATAAGAACTTTTAAGATTCATGCTACACATTCCCATTCACTCCTCATCTACCCTCTCTTCACATCAGCCCTCCATTCTCATTTGATTCCCTCTTCATTCCTCTTGCTCTCTTTTTCTCTCCATTCTCATTCCTCTCCCTTCTTAGTGCTCATCCCTTCTCATCCACCCTCCTTTCTCATTCTCAGTCCCTTCTCATATCCCCCCTTATTGTTCCCTTTCCCTTCTCAATCCCAATCCCCATCTCTTCTGATTCCCTGACTTCACATTCCCATCACTATTCATCACCCTTCCCTTTTATTCCACTCCCTTCTCATATCCCCTTCCTCCTTGTTAAATCTCCCTTCTCAATCCCAATACCTTCTATTCACACTCCAATCTAATTCCCCTCCCTTTTTTCACCTTCCATCACATTTCCCCTCCCATATCATTCACCCTCATCTTATTACTGCTTACTGTTCCTCCCACTTCCCTCCTCATCACCCCCAACTTCTCATTCCCCTTCTCTTCTCATCTGCCCTCCCTTCTATTCTGACTTCCATATGATTCCTCTAACATCTTATCCTCTTCCTTTCTCTTCCCCCGTGTTTTCATTCTGTTCCTTACACATTCCCCTACACTTATCATTCCCCCTAAATTTTCATCTCCCTTCCCTTTGCTTTCAACCTTTCACATCACCCCCACTCACTTCTGATACCTCCTCTCTTCTCATTTACCCTCAGTTCTCATTCCCCTCTGACATCTTATTTCTTCTCCCTTCTCAAGACCCATCATATTGCATTACCTCTCACTTCTCATCCTCATTCAATTGTGGCCTCCATTTAATTTTCCCCTCCATTCTCCCTCCCCTCCCATCTCATCGCCCTCCCATCTTGTTTCCCCTCCCTTGTCATCCACTTCCCTTTCTCATGCCACTCCCTTCTCATTCACCCTAGCTTCTCATCTACTTCCCTTTTCATGCCCCTCCCATTTCAGGCCCCTCCCTTCTCATTCCCCCTCCATTCTCATCTACCTCCCTTTCCATGCCCCTGCCTTCTCATTCCCCCTCTCTTCTCATCCCTACTCCCTTCTCATGCCCCTCCCTTCTCATCCGCCTCCAACTCATCCCCCTCCATTTTCATGCATCTCTCTTCTCATCCCCACTCCCTTCTCATCCCCCTCCCTTATCATGCCCCTCCCTTCTCATTCTCCTTCCTAATCATGTCCTGCCTCTCATTCCCATCCCTTCACATTCATTCCCCATCCCTTCTGATCCCCCTCCATTCACATTTCCCTCCATTTTCATTCACCTACCTTCTTGTTCCCCTTTCTTCTTATTTACCTCCCTTTTCAATCTCCATCCTTTCTCCTGCGAACTACCCTTATGATTTCTCCCCTGTTCCCTTCACCTCTTCCTTCTCATCCACCCTTTTCTCATTCCCCTCCTTGTCCTTCTCTATTTTATTATCTCTCCTTCTCAGTCTTCTCTTCCTCAATCCCCTGCCCTTGTCATTCCTTCCTTCTCATTTCTCTTTTTCCCTATTGTTCTGCCTTCTAATTCCTGTTCTTTCTCACTCCCCCAACTTTCTCCTGCCCCAACACTTCTAATTCCTCTTTCTGCTCATACTACCTCCCTACTAGGACCCTTCTGTACCTGGAGTTTTCTCCAATCTCACCTAGACCAGTATGCACCGACCCCCAAATAAATACCCAATGGCTTATATTAATTAAAATTGTATGGCCTGATGGCTGAGGCTTCTTGCTATCTAGATCTTGCACCTTAAGTTAACCCATTTCTATAAATCTGTACCTTCCACGTGGCTCATGGCTTCCTGCTATCAGATTATCTTGCTTCCCTGTGTGTGTGGCTGGTGGACTCTGACTCAGCCTTCCTGTTCTCAGGATTCTCTTCTCTACTGGTCCGCCTCTACTTCCTGCCTGGCTACTGTCCAATCAGAATTTTGTTTATTAATCAAACAGAGCAACACATTCACAGCACAGAGCAATATCCACATCACTCATCCCTTTTCCTTCGCCCTCACATCTCATCCAACCTCCCTTCTCATCCCCCTTCTTTTTCTTCCCCACCACTTCACATCCCTCATCCCTTCTCTTTCCCCTCACTTCTCATCTGTCTCCTATGTAATCCCCCTCCCTTCTAATTCCCCTCCCTTGTAAATATCTCTCACTTCACATTCCTCTTTTCTTCTCATTTCACTTCCCTTCTCATTCCACTTCACTTCTCATCCCCCTTACTTTTCTCCCCCCTCACTTCAAATCCCTCTTCCTTTCTCATTCCCCTTCTTTCTCGTCTATCTCCCCTGTAATCCTCCCTCCGTTCTAACTCCCCTCCCTTGTGAAACTCTCACTTTATATTCCCCCTTTCTTCTCATTGTCATCCCTTCTCATTCCACTTCTCTTCTCATTCTCCTCATCTCATATCCCTCATAATTTTCAATTCTAATTCTCTCTTCTTCTCATTCTCTCTACTTCTCATTTTCCTCCCTTCTCATCCCCCATTCTTCTCATTACCCCTCCCATATAATACCACTTCCATTCTCATTACCCCTCACTTACTATACCACCTCCTCTCTCATTTCCCCTACATGGTCATCGCCCCTCCCTTCTCATTTGCATTTAGTCCTCATCTATGCTCCCTCTACATCAGCCCTCCATTCTCATTTGATTCCCTCTTCATTCCTCTTGCTATCTTTTCCCTTCCATTATCATTCTGCTCCTTTCTCAGTGCTAATCCCTTCTCATCCACCCTCCTTTCTCTTACCCAGTCCCTTTTCATATCCCCTTTATTGTTCCCTCTCCCTTCTCAATCCAAATCCCAATTCCTTCTGATCCCCCTCACTTCTCATTCCCATCCCTTCTCACCTCTTCCCGTCTATTCCCCTCCCTTCTCATATCCCCTTCCTCCTTGTTCAATCTCCCTTCTCATTCCCAATACCTTCTTTTCCCACTCCCTTCTAATTCTCTCCCTTCTAATCCCCCCTCCCACCACATTTCCCCTCCCATATGATTCACCTTTCTATTATTACTGCTTCCTGCTCATCCCTCCTCCCTCCTCATCCCCCATCACTTCTCATTCCCCTTCTCTTCTCATCTGCCCTCCCTTCTATTCTGACCTCCATTCTAATTCCCCTGACATCTTCTCCTCTTTCTTTCTCTTCCCCACTGTGTTTTCACGCTGTTCCCAACTCATTCCCCTACACTTATCATTCCCCCTAAATTTTGATCTCCCCTCCCTTTGCATACAACCATACACCTCACCCACACTCACATCTGATACCTCCTCTCTTCTCATTTACCCTCAGTTCTCATTCCCCCCTAATATCTTATTTGTCCTCCCTTCTCAATACCCCTCCTATTCCATTCCCTCTCACATCTCATCCTCATTCGCTTCTAGCTTCCATTTTCATCTCCCCTCCATTCCCTTTCTCCTCCCATCTCATCCCCCTCCCTTGTTTCTCCTCCCTTCTCATGCCCCTCCCTTCTCATTCACCCTTCCTTTTCATCTGCTTCTCTTTTCATGCTCCTCCCATCTCATGCCCCTCCCTTCAAATTCTCCCTGCATTCCTTGCCCCTCCCTTTTCATGCATCTCTCCTCTCATCCCCACTCCCTTCTCATGCCCCTCCCTTCTCATATCCTTTCCATTCTCATCCCCATCCCCTTTCATGCCCCTCCCATTTCATGCCCCTCCCTTCTCATTCACCCTCCCTTTTCATCTGCATCTCTTTTCATGCTCCTCCCATCTCATGCCCCTCCCTTCAAATCCCCCTCCATTCTCATCCCCCTCCCTTTTCATGCATCTCTCCTCTCATCCCCACTCCCTTCTCATGCCCCTCCCTTCTCATATCCTTTCCATTCTCATCCCCATCCCCTTTCATGCCCCTCCCATTTCATGCCCCTCCCTTCTCATTCTCCCTCCGTTTTCATCTGCATCTCTTTTCATGCTCCTCCCATCTCATGCCCCTCCCTTCACATCCCCCTCCATTCTCATCCCCCTCCGTTTTCATGCATCTCTCTTCTCATCCCCACTCCCTTCTCATGCCCCTCCCTTCTCATTCCCCATCCATTCTAATCCCCCTCCCTTTTCATGCCCCTCCCATCTCATGCCCCTCCCTTCTCATTACCCCGCCATTCTCATCCCCCCTTCCTTTTCATGCATCGCTCCTCTCATCCCCACTCCCTTCTCATGCCCCTATCTTCCAACCCCCCTCCCTTATCATGCCACTCCCTTCTCATTCTCCCTCCTTCTCATTCCTGCCTCTCATTCCCATTCCTTGACTTTCATTCCCCATCCCTTCAGATCCCCCTCTTCACATTTCCCTCCACTTTCATTCACTTATCTTCTTGTTACCCTTCCATCTTATTTACCTTTCTTTTTACTCTCCCATCTTTCTCCTACAACCTACCCTTTGATTTCTCCTCCCTTCCCTTCTCCTCTTCCTGGTCATTCTACCCATTTCCCATTCCCCTCCTTAATCTCCTCTATTCTATTCTCCCTCATTCTCAGTCCCCTCCTTCTCCTTCCCCTGCCCTTGTCATTCCCTCTCATTTCTCGTTACCCCTCCCTTCTAATTCCTCTCCCTTGTAATTGCTCCCACTGCTCTTTCCTATTCTTTCTAATTCCTGCTCCCTTTTCAATTCTCCAGCATTCTCACGCCCCAACACTTCTAATTCCTCTTCTTGTTCATTCTACCTCCCTACTAAGACCCTTCAGGAGCTGGAGTTTTCTCCAGTGTCACCAAGACCAGCATGCACCCAGACCCAAATAAATACCCAGTGGCTTATAATAATTTAAATTGTACAGCCCGATAGATGAGGCTTCTTGCTATCTAGATCTTACACCTTAAGTTAACCCATTTCTATAAATCTGTACCTTGCCATGTGGCTCATGGCTTCCTGCTATCAGTACACCTTGCTTCCCTGTGTCTGGCTGGTGAACTCTGACTCAGCCTTCCTGTTCCCAGGATTCTCTTCTCTACTTGTCTGCCTCTACTTCCTTCCTGGCCGATCAGGATTTTATTTATTAACCAATTAGAGAAAACATTCACAGCACACATAGCAATACCCACATTACTCCTCCCATCTCATTCCCCCTCACATCTCATCCAACCTCCCTTTTCATCCCCCTATTTTTCTTCCCCCTCACTTCACATCCCTCTTCTTTTCTCATTCCTCTTCTCTCTTGTCTATCACCCATTAGATTAACAAGGGTAATCCCCCCTTTCTTCTAATTCCCCTCCCTTGTAAACCTGTCTCATTTCACATTCCCACTTTCTTCTTATTCTCATCGCTTCTCATTCCCCTCATTCTTTTCAATTCTAATTCTCTCTTCATCTCATTTTCCTCCCTTCTCATGCCCCTCCTTTTTCATTACCCCTCCCATATAATTCCACTTCCATTCTCATTACCCCTCACTTACTATACCACCTCCTCTCTAATTTCCCCTACATGGTCATCCCCCCTCCCTTCTCATTCCCATTCAGTCCTCATCTATGATCCCTCTACATCAGCCCTCTTCATTCCTCTTGCTCTCTTTTTCTCTCCATTCTCATTACCCTCCCTTCTCATCCACCCTCCCTTCTTATCCCCCCTCCCATCACATTCACCCTCTCATCTCATTTCCCCTCTTCCTATTCCTGGTCACTGCTCATCCCTCCTCCCTCCTCATCCTCCCTCACCTCTCATTCCCCTTCTCTTCTCATCTGCCCTCTCTTCTCCTCTGACCTCCATTCTCATTTTCCCTTATATCTTGTCCCCTTCCTTTCCCACCAACCCTGTGTTTTCATCCAGGTCCCAACTCATTCCTCTACATCTATCATTTCCCCTAAATTTTCGTCAACCCTCTCTTCTCTTTTAATTATACACTTCACCCCCACTCACTTCTAATACCTTCTCTCTTCTCATTTCCCCTCAGTTCTCATCCCTGATAACTTTATTCCTTCTCCTTTCTCATATCCCCTCCTTTTCTATTCCCCTTATGTCTTATCCCCATTCATAACTAGCCTAAATTTTCATCGCCCCTCAATTCTTTCTTCCCTCCCATCTCTTCTCCCTCCCTTCTTGTTTCCCTTCTCTTCTCATTTCTCCTTCATTCTCATGCTCCTCTCTTCTCATATCCTCTCCCTTCACAGCTCCCTCCTTTTTCATGCCCCTCCCTTCCAATCCCCCCTTTTTTCTCACGCCCTCCCTTTTCATGCTATTTGTTATCATCCCCCCTCCCTTCTCATGCCCCTCCCTTCTCATTCCCCCTCCTTCTCATCTACCCCTCTCATTCCCATCCCTTCACTTTCATTCCCCATCCCTTCTCATTTCCTCCCATTTTCATTTACCTCTCTTCTTGTTCCCCTTCCTTTTTATTTACCTCCCTTTCCAATCTTGATCCTTTCTCCTGTCACCTGCCCTTCTGATTCCTCCTCCCTTCTCTTCTCCTCTTCCTTCTCATTCCACCTCTCTTCCCATTCCCCTCCTTATCGTCCTCTATTCTATTCTCCCTCCTTCTCAGCCTGCTCCTTCTCAATCCCCTGCCTTTCTGATTCCCTCTCGCTTCTCAATTTCCCTCCCTTCTCATCCCCGCCCTTCTCATTCTTCTCCCTTCACCTTTCTCATTCTTCCACCATTCTTATGCCACAACCCTCCAAATTCTCCTTCCTGCTCATACCTCCTCCCTACCAAGTCTCTCTGCAGTTGGAGTTTTCTCCAGTCTCACCTAGACCAGCATGCATGTGGCTCATGGCTTCCTCCTATCAGTACACCTTGCTTCCCTGTGTGTGGCTGGTTAACTCTGACTCAGCCTTCCTATTCCCAGGATTCTCTACTCTGCTTGTCCCACCTCTACTTCCTGCCTCGCTACTGGCCAATCAGAATTTTAATTATTAGCCAATCAGAGCAACACATTCACAGCACACATAGCAATATCCACATCACTCCTCCCATCTCATTCCCCTTCACATCTCATCCAACCTCCCTTCTCATCCCCCTTCATTTTCTTCCCCCTCAATTCACATCCCTCCTCCCTTCTCATTCCCCGTCTTTCTCATCTATCTCCCGTGTAATCCCCCATCCCTTCTAATTCCCCTCCCTTGTAAACCTATCTCACTTCACATTCCTCTTTTCTTCTCAATCCCTCCCTTCTCATTCCTCCTCCCTTCTCTTTCCTCCTCATTCCTCATCACACTCCCTTCTCAGCCTGCTGCCTTCTCATTTCCACTCACTTCTCATCCCCACATGATTTCCTTCTTAATCTTTTCATTCCCCCTCACTTCTCCTGCCCAGTCCCTTCTCATTCCCTCTCCCATATAATACCACCTTCCTTCTCATTACCCCTCACTTCCTATACCACCTCCTTTCTCATTTTCCCTAAATGCTCATCCCCTGTCCCTTCTCATTCCCATTCACTCCTCATCCACCCTCCCTTCACATCAGCCCTCCATTCTCATTGGATTCCCTCCATTCCTCTTGCTCTCTTTTTCCCTCCCTTCTCATTCCCCTCCCTTCTCATTCACCCTCCCTTCTCATACCCAGTCCCTTCTCATATCCCCTCCCTTATTGTTCCCTCTCCCTTCTGAATCGCAATCCCTTCTCATCCCCTCCCTTCTAGTTCCCTTCCCTTCTCATATCCCCTTCCTTCTTGTTGCCTCACCCTTCTCATTCCCAATACCTTCTCTTCCCCCTTCCAATCTAATTCTCCTCCCTTCTAATCCCCCTCCCATCACATTCTCCCTTCCATCTCATTCCCCCTCCTCTTATTCCTCCTCCCTCCTCATCCCCTCTCACTTCTCATTCCCCTTCTCTTTCATCTACTCTCTTCTCCTCTGACCTTTATTCTCATTCATCCTAACATCTTATCCCCTTCTTTTCTCATCCCCCTCTGTTTTCACCCTGTTCCCATCTTATTCCCCTACACTTATCATTCCCGCTAAATTTTCATTTTCCCTCCCTTCTTGTTCAACCTTACAATTCACCCCACTCATATCTGATACCTCCTCTCTTCTCATTTCCCCTTAGTTCTCATCCCCACTAACTTCTTATATTTTCTCCCTTCACAATACCTCTCCTTTTCTGTTGCCCCTCACATCTCATCCCCCTTCACTTCTAGCCTCCATTTTCATCTCACCTCTATTCTCGTTCCCGTCCCTTTTCATTTATGCTCCCTTCTCATGCCCCTCCTTTCTCATTTGTCCTCCATTCTCACCTTTCATTTTCCCTTCCCTTTTCATGCCCCACCCTTCTCATGCCCCTCCCTTCTCACTCCCCTCCCTTCTCATGACCCTCCCTTCTCATTTCTTTCCATTTTCATTCATCTCCCTTCTTGTTTCCCTTCCTTATTTACCCCCCTTTTCAATCTCCATCCTTTCTCCTGCCACCTACCCTTCTGATTTCTTTTCCCTTCCCTTCTCCTCTTCATTCCCATTCCACCTCCCTTCCTATTCCCCCGTTATCCTCCTCTATTCTATTCTCCCTCCTTCTCAGTCCCCTCCTTCTCATTCCCCCTCCCTTCACATCCCCTCCCATCTCATTACTCTCCTTTCTCATTCCTCTTCTATCTAATTCCTGCTCTGTTCTCAATCCCCACCATTCTCATGCCCCAACCCTTGAAATTCCTCTTCCTGCTCATACTACTTCCCTACTAAGACCCTTCAGGAGCTGGAGTTTTCTCCAGTCTCACCTAGACCTGCATGCACACAGACCCAAATAAATATGCAGTGGCTTATATTAATTAAAACTCTAGGGCCTGATGGCTGAGGTTTCTTTCGAGCTAGATATTACATCTTACATTAACCCATTTCTATAAATCTGTACCTTGCCACATGGCTCATGGCTTCCTGCTATCAGTACATCTTGCTTCCCTGTGTCTGGCTGGTGAACTCTGACTCAGCCTTCCTGTTCCCAGGATTCTCTTTTCTGCTTGTCCTGCCTCTACTTCCTGCTTGGCTACTGGCCAATCAGAATTTTAATTATTAACCAATCAGAGCAACACATTCACTGCACACATAGCAATATCCACATCACTCCTCCCATCTCATTCCCCCTCACATCTCATCCAACCTCCCTTCTCATTCCCCTTCTCTTTCTTCCCCCTGATTTCACATCCCTCCTCCCTTCTCATTCCCCTCCTTTCTCGTCTATGTCCCATGTAATCCCTCTCCCTTGTAATTACCCTCCCATGTAAACTCCTCTCACTTCACATTCCTGCTCTCTTCTCATTTTCATTCCTTGTCATTCCACTTTCCTTCTCATTCCACTTCTCTTCTCATTCTCCCCCTTCTCATTCCCCTCATCCTTTTCAATTCTAATTCTCTCTTCTTCTCATTTCCCTCCCTTCTCATCCCCTCCCTTTTCATTCCCCCTCTTTTCTCGTCTATCTCCCATGTAATCCCCCTCCCTTCTAATTCCTGTCCCTTGTAACCCTCTCTCACTTCACATTCCCCTTTCTTCTCATTCTCATCCCTTCTCATTCCATTTCCCTTCTCAATTCACTCCTCTGCTCATTCCCCCTTCCTTGTCATTCCTCTCCCTTGCAAACATCTCTCACTTCACATTTCCCTTTCTTCTCCTTCTCCTCTTCTCCTCCTCTCCTTCTCCTCTTCTCCTTCCACTTCCCTTCGCATTCCCCTCCCTTCTCATTCCCCTCCTTTTTCTCTATTCTCATTCTTCCTTCTTATTACTTTCCCTTCTCATTCTCCCTCCCTTATTTCACCTCATTCCGTATCACTCTCCCTTCTCATTCTACTACCTTCTAATTCCCACTCAATTCTCATCCTCTCACGTTTTTTCTCTCCCATTTTATTCCCCCTCACTTCTCCTGCCCTATACCTTCTCTTTCCCTTTTCTCATTACCCCTTCCATATAATACCACCTCCATTCTCATTACCCCTCACTTACTATACCACCTCCCCTCTCATTTCCCCTACATGCTCATCACCCCTCCCTTCTCATTCCCATTCACTCCCTATCCACTCTCCCTTCACATCACCCTTCCACTCTCATTTGCTTCCCTTTTCATCCCCCTTGCTCTCATTTTCCCTCCCTTCTCATTCCCCTCCCTTCTCATCCCCCATTCTTTCTTGTTCCCCTCCCATCTCATATCCCATTCCTTCTTGTTACCTCTCCCTTCTCATTCTCAATCCCTTCTCATTCACTTCCCTTCTCATTCTTCTCCTTTCTCATTCCTCTCTTCTCATTCCACTTCCCTTCTCATTCTATTTCCCTTCTCATTTGACTTCCTTTCTCATACCTCCTCCATTCTCACTTCCTTCCTCCTTCTCTATTCTCTTTCTCCCTTCTCATTTCCCTCCTTTCTCCTTCCCCTCCCTTCTTGTTCCTCCTGCCATATCATACCACCTCTATTCTCTTTACCCCTCACTTCCTATCCCACCACAGTCTCTCCTTTCCCTTAACTGCTCATCCCCATCCCTTCTCATTCCTATTCACTCCTCATCCACCCTCCCTTCACATCACCCCTCTGTTCTCATGTGCTTCCCTTTTCATCCCCCCTTGCTCTCATTTTTTTCCTCCTTTCTCATCCCCTCCCTTCTCATTCCCCTCCCTTCTCATATCCCCTCCCTTCTTATTCCTCCTTACTTTTCATTCCCCTTCCCTCCTCATCCCCCTCCCTTGTCACTCCTCTCACATCTCATTCCCTCTTTTCTCGTCCCCTCCCTTTTCAATGTCCCCTTATTTCACCTTCCTCCTCCCTTCTCATCCTCCCCCTTCTTATCCTCCTCCTTTCTCATCCCCCTTCCTTTCTCTTTCTCCTTCCCTTCTCATTCCCCCTAACTTCTCTTCCCCATCCTTTCTCATCCCTACTTCTTTTCACCCTTCTTCCTCTTTCCTCATCTTTCTCATCCCCCTCTCTTCTCATTTCCTCTCACTCTTCATTCACTCCATTCATCCTCTGTTCTCACCCACCTCCCTTCTTTTCCCACCTCCATTTTCATTCCCCCAACTGCTCATTCCCCTCCTTTCTCATCTCTCTTCCTTCTTATCCTTCCTCCCTTCACATCAACCCTCTCTTTTCATCCCCCTTCCTTTCTTTTTTCCTGTCCATCCTCATTCCCCCAATTTC